>NW_022196915.1:1228338-1230821 GCF_008632895.1 Mastomys coucha | reverse complement strand
TATATATATATATATATATATATATATATATATATATATATATATATATATATATATATATATTATACATTAGGCCCCACACCAGACACCTGGAAAAATCAACAGCTTGGTAATTACAAGATAAGACTACATGGAAGGAAATACAGCAAAATGGTAATTGATAGAGTGTCTCAGTTATAAAAACAGGACTCCTATGAGATTACAGCTGGCCTTATTCAGTCAGCCCAGAGAGAAATATCTGTTAGGACAGCCTGTATCCCAAGATCATCTGCTCACCTTGGGCAAACAATTTCAGGAAGGAGATAGTAAAACCTACATAGCTCCCTACAGCTGCAACAACCTCATCATACTCAAGCCCCTCATCCCACACTCATAGAGAGTCCCAGCCAGCTTCTACACCCCCATGCAGACCTCTCCACTTCCCAAGGGAGATAGGCTCCTCCTTGCTATGCATGCTAATAAACACAGTCTCATCTGTTGAAAGGTAGGTTCTGGACTTTTCTGTCTTCTGTCTCTATATACTGCCTCATAAATCTAACAATAATAATGAGCTTTCAAGGATGACATAATCACTCATGATATTGGCCTCTAATTTCTTCTTACTTTGCAAGTAAATTTGTTTTACTTGCATTAAAAGGGAAAAAAATCAGTTACCAAAATTATCACAAATTATGTCTATTAAATGTCATGAGTCATGAGAGTTTAGCTACAAGGAAAATGTCACTCAGTGTGACCTAACCTAAGAGCTGAGGGTCCCAACATGATTTGGCATGTGGCTTCCAGAGGTGAAGTCTTGGCGAAGTCTCGGTGTCCTTTTCCTCAGTTCATTATATGCATATACTGTTCACCTAGATGAACTCCACCCTACCTTGTCAGGTTGGTACTCCACCCACAGATGCTCAGATCCTTACATGTCACACACTGGAAGTGGAAATAGGGGGTCAGGAGGACCCAAGCAGTAGGTAATAAATTTCCATCGCAGGTCCCTCTTTCAAGGCTACCTTTAAGCCTGTCACCTTACATTTCCAAATGGAAAACTGATAGGAAATGCCCTGTCTTTATTTGTTTAGCATGAGCCCTCCAAAGGAAGAGATACTGGGTTCCTAGCAGTCATGGAACAGATGTAAAAGATGAAATTAAAGAATAGATATTTGTTTCTTTGAAGGGTGTTGACTGTCATATCAGTGGAACTGCTTTTGTTTTCTGAGATATTAACAGGAACATTTGACTCTGAAGCATCGTTTTATTGGTGCTTATGAAATAAATCCATGTGGTCTGGATACATCACTGACAAAATTTTTTTATTAATTAATTTATTTTTTGCACTCCATATTTTATTCCCCCACCATCCACCCTCTCACTGTTCCACATCTCATACTTCCTCCTCCCCATACCCCTGTCTCCACATGGATGTCCCCATCCCCAACCCCAGCTGACCTCTAAACTTCCTGGGGCCTCCAGTCTCTTGAGGGTTAGGTGCATCATCTCTGAATGAACACAGACCTGGCATTCCTCTACTGTATGTGTGTTGAGGGGTCTCATATCCGCTGGTATATGCTGCCTGGTTGGATTTCTAGTATCTGAGAGATCTCGGGGGTCCAGGATAATTGTGAATGCTCATCCTCCTACAAGATCGCCCTTCTCCTCAGCTTCTTTCAGCCTTCCCTAATTAACAACATGGGTCAGTTGCTTCTGTCCACTGTTTGGGTGCAAATATCTGCATCTGATTCTTTCAGCTTCTTATTGGGTCTTTCAGAGGGCAGCCATGATAGGTCCCTTTTGTGAGTACTGCATAGCCTCAGAAATAGTGTCAGGCCTTGGGACTTCTGCTTGAGCCGGACCTGTCCTTGGACCTTCAAGTACAGAATATCCAAGATACAGTTCACAGAACTCAAAAGGTGAACAAATTGAAGTGCCCAAGTGAGGACACTTCAGTCCCACTTGGGAGAGAGAAGCTATCACAAGTGGAGAGGAAGGCCAGATCTAGGAAGGAAAGTGGATGGGGTAGGGGAGGGAAATGGGCAGAGAGGGGAACCTTGTCTAGTATTGAGTGAGGGAAAAGAACTGAAGCCCTGAAGGCCAGCAGAAAGAATGGAAACATGCAACCTCAGGAGAGAGGAGGAGGTTGGAGGCACCCTCCAGAATGCACCCAAGACCTTGGAGGTGAGAGACTCTCAGGACTCAAAGATGAAAAGCCCTACAGTAGGGAGAGTGAACTTATAGAGCCCACCTCCAGCAGGAAGACAGAACATCAAGTGAGGGATGGGGTTGCCATCCCATAGTCACATCTCTGACCCTGTCTGAAAGAATTACAGGGATGGAAATCACTGACAAAATTTACAGTTAGTAATCTATGTTTAAGTCTATTTTTAAGTCAATACTCATAGTGCACTTCTCTTCTTTGTTATCTCTTTATCCATATTCTTTTATTATTATTATTATTATTATTATTATTATTATTATTTGTATTTATTTTTTATTAG
>NW_022196915.1:1215503-1222374 GCF_008632895.1 Mastomys coucha | reverse complement strand
TCTCTTGATTTTTGGTGATAGATGTTCTTAGTGACTCTGACCGGAGCTTCTCCTGTCCCTGCCACCCGGCGGCTCCCCTGCGACTCTTGAGGTCTGTGCCTCCCTGCTGACTGCTCCCGGCTTAGGAACTCACCGGAAAGAAGATGGCAGCTCTCACTGGAGACTCCGGGTCAAAGCGGTCCCTGGAGGCAGACCCTCCTCGTGCAAGGGAGGGGCAGCTAAGGTCGCTGATCCACCTCTGCCACTTGGAAGCTGAGAGGATCCTGTCCCTGCCGCCCGGTGGCTCCCCTGTGACTCTTGGGGTCTGTGCCTCCCTGCTGACTGTTCCCGGCTTAGGAACTCACCAGAGAGAAGATGCAGATATTTTCTTTATTTACATTTCAAATGATATCTCCTTTCCTCATTCCCATCCGAAAAAAAAAAAAAAAAAAACAACCCTATTCCCTCCTCCCTGCTCACCAACCCACCCTCTCCTGCTTCCTGGCCCTAGCATTCCCCTACACTGGGGCATAGAACCTTCAGAGGAGCAAGGGCCTCTCCTCCCACTGATGACCAACTAGGCCATACTCTGCTACATATGCAGCTGGAGCCATGAGTTCCACCATATGTACTCTTTGGTTGATGGTTTAGTCCCTGGGAGCTCTGAGGGTACTGGCTAATTCATATTGTTCTTCCTATGGGGCTGCAAACCCCTTCAGCTCCTTGGGTCCTTTCTCTAGCTCCTTCATTGGGGACCCTGTGTTCAGTTCAATGGATGGCTGTGAGCCTCTACTTCTGTATTAGTTGGGCACTGGTAAAGCCTCTCAGGAGACAACTATGTCAGGCTCCTGTCAGCCAGAACTTGCTGGCATCCACAATAGTGTCTGGGTTTGGTGACTGAATTTGGATTCCCAGGTGGAGCAGTCTCTGGATTGTCCTTCCTTCAGTCTCTGATCCATACTTTGTCTCTGAAACTCTTTCCATGGGTATTTTGTTTCCTCTTCTAAGAAGGATAGAAGTATCCACACTTTGGTCTTTTTTCTTCTTGAGTTTCTTGTGGTTTATGGATTGTATCTTGGATATTCCCAGCTTCTCGGCTAATATCCACTTCTCAGTGAGTACATACCATGTGTGATCTTTTGTAATTAGGTTACCTCACTCATGATGGTATTCTTCGGATCCATCCATTTCCCTAAGAATTTCATAAATCCATTGTTTTTAATAGCTGAGTACTAGTCCATTGTGTAAATGTACCACATTTTCTGTATCCATTCCTCTGTTGAGGGACATTTGGGTTGTTTCCAACTTCTGGCTATTATAAATAAGGCTGCTATGAACATAGTAGAGCATGTGTCCTTATTACATATTAGAATATCTTTTGGGTATATGCCCAGGAGTGGATAGCTGGGTCCTCAGGTAGTACTATGTCCAATTTCCTAAGGAAACTGTGAAACTGATTTCCAGAGTGGTTGTACCAGCTTGCAGTCCCACCAACAATGAAGGTGTATTCCTCTTTCTCCATAACCTTGCCAGCATCTACTGTCACCTGAGTTTTTGATCTTAGCCATTCTGACTAGTGTGAGGTGGAATTTCAGGATTGTTTTGATTTGCATTTCCCTCATGACTAAGGATGTTGAACATTCCTTTAGATGTTTCTCAGCCATTCAGTATTCCACAGTTGAGAATTCTTTGTTTAGTTCTGTACCCCACTTTTTAATAGGGTTATTTGGTTCTCTGGAGTCTAACTTCTTGAGTTCTTTGTATACCTTGGATATTAGCCCTCTATCAGATATAGGGTTGGTAAAGATCTTTTCCCAATCTGTTGGTTGTCATTTTGTCCTATTGGCAATGTCCTTTGTCTTATAGAAGCTTTGCAATTTTATGAGGTCCCATTTGTCAATTCTTGTTCTTGGAGCATAAGCTATTTGTGTTCTGTTCTGGAAATGTTCCCCTGTGCCCATGTGCTTGAGGCTCTTCCCCACTTCCTTTTCTATTAGTTTCAGTATATCTGGTTTTATGTGGAGGTCCTTGATCCACTTAGACTTGAGCTTTGTATAGGAGATATGAATGGAACAATTTGCATTCTTCTACATGCTAACAGCCAGTTGAGCCAGCACCATTTGTTGAAAATGTTGTCTTTTTCTCCCTGGATGGTTTTAGCCCCTTTGTCAAAGATCAAGTGACCATAGGTATATGGGTTCATTTCTGGGTCTTCAATTCCATTAATCCACCTACCTGTCACTGTACCAATACCATGCAGTTTTTTTCACAATTGCTCTGTACTACAGCTTAAGGTCAGGGATGGTGATTCTACCAGAAGTTCTTTTATTGTTCAGAATAGTTTTCGCTATCCTAGGTTTTTGTTATTCCAGATGAATTTGCAAATTGCTCTGCCCAACTCTGTGAAGAATTGAGTTGGAATTTTGATGAAGATTGCATTGAATCTGTAGATTGCTTTCAGCAAGATGGCCATTTTTACTTCATTAATCCTGCCAATCCATGAGCATGGGAGATCTTACCATTTTCTGAGATCTTCTTCAGTTTCTTCAGAGACTTGAAGTTCTTGTCACACAAATCTTTCACATTTTTTATTATTTTTAATCTTTTTATTTTATTATTATTATTATTATTATTATTATTATTATTATTATTATCTTCATATTATCCCCTTGTCCATATTCTTTCCCTAACTGTCCTGTCCTCACTAGCTCCATGCTCCCTGCCATCCTTAGTGAGTCTGGGCCAGGCTGTGGCCCCTTTTCTGTGCTCTGTGCTCTGTTTCTTTGAGCAGCCACCAAAAGCACTATTCATATAGGATTTTTGCTTGCCCACTTCTCTAAGCTGAAATGACATCCTCAAATTCCCTTAAGTGGGTCTATTTTGACTACAGAGAAAGTTGCTCAGATATAAAAGGTAAAAATGCACGCAGAGCAGTTCTGCTAAGCTCTGAGGTAATTGTATCAGGTGCTGTTCCATGTACTATGGCACTGCTCCAAGGGCAGACTTACCTGGCTGTGTAAGAGCTGCAGATAGTTTGCTCTTTCAGCTTCTGTTGGGCCTTTTCCTTCTGCTTCACTCAGTCCTGGACCAAGATATTTTGGCTGCTGAGAATAGGATATCTACACCTTGGGCAGAGGACCCTCTGCCCATGTATGAAACAGTCATAGGTTCCAGCTCATTTTATAGGTTCCCCCCCCAATCCCTTGGTCTGTGATGCTTTATTTTGACTTTCCTTTCCAAGCACCGTCCCTGAGACAGGACGGCACAAGCTTGCCTGGATAATTTGTAAGTTTCTAAAACTATAAGGCTTACTCCTTTAGAATTCTATGCAGCTTCCTTTTACAAACTTATCTCTCACCACACAAAATGTTAAGTTTGTCAACCCTGCCTCCCCTTAAAGTCCCTGGGAATTTGCCTACTTTGAAGCAACCTTCTTTCAAGTGCTGAAAGCCACGGGGGTTTAGATCAGGTTGAAGCTGAGATACTTTGTCATGTGTATTGTTTCAATATTAACTTAGATCTCATATGTGAGACAGATATTAAATTTCCAACATTGTATTTGAAATATACCTCAAAGTTATATGATGAACTTAAGGTGACACTGCTGAGAAATGAAGAGGGGACTCACATGTGACTTTCTCTGAACCTCAGCAGGTCCTATGCCTGCTATGCTATGTCTATAGTCAGCTAAGACAAAATCAAAGGAGGCCACCAAAAGGGTGCCGTCCAGGGGTTGATGGACATAGAGTGCACCTTCAACTCTGTTATCTTCTATCCTGCCTTCCTCCCCACCCATAACATCTCACTGTCAAGGCAGCAAGTCTCCCAGTTTATCTTACAGGCAGGCAGCTGATGCTTTGAGACACATCTTCATCAGTAACAGTGCTAACTAGAGCTCCTGTTGATCATCCCAGAGCTCCACTCATTCTCCAAGAGTTTTCAGGGTCCTCATTCATGCTCTGTGAATGGCATCCCCTTAACCAGACCATCTGAGCATCATACAGCTTCATCACAGAATGTGCTTCATATCAAGCTTTCCTTTCTAAGGGGAGGCAGGGGTCAGGTGGGGGTACAGCTGGAGGAGGGAAGGGATTGTCAAAGTCATCCTTTGTGACTTGTTGTCAGTTCAGGGAGGAAACTTGCTGTGTGATGGTCTTAAAAGCTGAAGAGGGGGCCATGGTCTGTGTTTGTGTCCTTACAACACTGAACAGCACATCATCAGACACTCAGTCCACCTCCCACCCCCGCACCAGCAAAACATTCTGCTCTTGTCATTCTCTGTTTAATCCCTTTGACTCTAACACTCCCAAGCAGTTGCTTTCATCCTGGTGTGGCAGCCAGCTGTGCTCGAACATTTCAGCAAATTAAAAAGTAATTACCTCAATAATGGATTAGTTAGGGAGTTTAATCACTCTGAAAAAGCACTTGGATTTTCCATTTCTGGAACTATGAAATTTCTTGTCCAGACATGGCCCATCACTCAGGGTCCAAAAGAGCATCAGGATTTGGATGACACAGACTGACATTAACCCAGAAAACAAGGAAGTGGGTGAGGCCGGAGTTTCTGCCATAAGGAAGTAAAGCTGATGACGAAAGACAACCATCCAGACAGTTAGTGATGAACAGACATTCTCAGGAGAAATACAAATGGCCACTAATGCATTAAAAACACTCAACTCTGTTAGCCGTCAGTGAAATAAAGACTGGAGCCTCAATGAGCTTATACCTCATCCCAGTTGGAATGCCCACCATCAAGTGGACAAAGGACAGCCTGTCTGGAGGGCTGGGGAAGAGGAAGCCTAACACGTGCTGGCAGAGAGGTTGGCTGCTGTAACCACTGACAATCAGCATGAAGGCACGCCCCAGAACTAAAATTAAAATTGACATAGAACATACTATACCTGAGTGTGTGCCTAGAGGAGTGCAAGTCAGCATACCACAGAGACTCTGTGTACCCAGTATGGCTCCACTGTTCCCAACAGCCACAATGTGGAGCCAGCCTGGATGTCCACTGATAGATTACTTAATTTAAAATGTGGTGCATATGAATAATGAAAATTTGGTTTATTTATAAAGAATAAAATCATGTTACTCTTAGGAAAGGGGATGAACTGGACATCATAATGCCAAGCAAAATTTGTCAGACTTAGGAAAAAAATAATATGTTGTCTCTTGTATGTAGAATTTAAATTAAAAAAAAAAAAAAAGAAGACCAGGAAAATATAATAGAATGTAGCCTGTTTAGGAAGAATAGGACCACCAGCGCAAGGGGAACAAAGAGCTGCAGCAGTGTGATCGATCTACATTATCTACCTGTATAAAATGTCATAAGGAAGTCTATTGTTTTGTAGAACTAATACATGATGATAAAACTTTTTACTGAGCCTTTGAATGAATCAAAAAGGTAAGAGAAGCCAGTGACAACCAGGTTGCTGATTTTATAATCACCAGGTGTGTGGTAACAGCAAACTCACATACTAACTTCCAGGGTTCTTCCAATGGTTTTGTAATTCAAAGCTTTACACACAAGGTTTTAGCCATTGTGAACTAATGGTGGTAGAATTTCCCATTGTTCTGTGGAGTCCCACTTTGGACAAAAGTGAAGTTCTACTCACTAGTCCCATTCCATTCAGGATTCTTAGACTACTGAATCCCAGAAAGTTAGGCTCAGTCATCATAAATAAACCTCACATCCATGTGTGCTGTGTTCATAGGAGTGTCCTCTAACACTGTCTTAAGAATATGAGAAACAGATCAAAGCTACAGCAGTGGCTTAGAATGGCTGTGTGCTCCTAGACAGTATAAACTGGGCTCAGCCCTGTTCCAGCTGTTCATATCCTCCTGGGACTAGGTGCTAATCCGGATGTGCTCCTGCAAACATCTTACTGAAGAGCCAAGATGGACACTTACAAGAAAGCAAACATTTTCTGTTCATAGTCATCAGAGCCAAAATACAGTTTCTCAATGAGATGGGTGACTGAGGAACATGCTAAAGTTTGATATGGGATAGAGAAAGCCTAGAAAAGACCAGGAGACTCTGGTTGTTAGAACAATGAGGAACCAATCATTAGCCTGCAGCTGGCAGCAGCCCTCAGCATGGCAGAAGGGAGTATAAAAGGACCAAGACACAGAGGACAATGGGCACAGAAACAAATATGAGATGAGACAATGGACTTTGCTTATCTGGGAGATCCCACATGCTCCACTGGAGAGGATCTTCCCATATCTCCACATAAATGCTGCTGTTAGAACAGGAGCTACCTTAGGAAGGTCATATCTAAGCAACATGTTTAAAAATAACATGCATCTGACTCTTCTCCTTTCTTCTGGAACTCATAGTGAGTTCTAAAGTACCAGCCAGCATCTACCCCATGACACAGGTAGGATGCCACTAAGGAAAGTTAGTTCACTGAGGAATCTGTGCATTAGAGCTTGTATTGAAACCTGAAACACAGTAGAGTTCATTTTCCTACTTGAGTGATGGGTCTAAGGCCAGATAAATTGAAGTGGAGGGCCAACCCATTAATGGGTTTGCCTACAAGAACTAGGTCTCAGAAAACTAGTCTTGGGCATTGAAAATCATAGGTACTACTATATGTCCCTCTTCACAGCTCAGAGTTTTGCCCCAACATCTATGTAAAATTCATGGAGTAAAGAGGTGGTACTCCAGTTCAGAGACAGAGCCCAATTCAATGTTGACCATCTCAGGGGATTTGAAATAAGCTGTTCAAATTAAATTCCAACAACAACAGTCAAGTCCTCAGTGTTTGCTTTCTAAGGGATGCAGCACAGCCCCAAAATCCATGAAATTAAGTACTGATTGTCAGGGAAGGATATATTCATTCTTGCCCAAACAACTACTCCAGTGGAGGTAACACCTTTTTTTTTTTTT
>NW_022196915.1:1190822-1210357 GCF_008632895.1 Mastomys coucha | reverse complement strand
CGAAGGCAATCTACAGATTCAATGCAATCCCCATCAAAATTCCAACTCAATTCTTCACAGACTTAGAGGTAACACCTTTTTAAATTAAGATCTTTTTAAAAAATTAATTGCACTTACTAACAGGTTAAGTGATTGACTGGGCACATACACAACAACAATAATCATTCAAAATATCCTCAAGTACAACAACAAAATTTGTGCACCAAATAGATGTATAAATATCAACTAATAAATGTTAAGAGATATGAAAAACATGTCCTCCTAATGTTTACAATTCTATAGTAGCTTACTCCAAAGAGATTGAACTTAATGAAATGCTAGACAAAGAATCCAAAGAATTTGTTTAATAAAACATCAATGGATTCCAAAACAATAAAGAAAAGTAGCTAAATGAATCAGGGAATATGATACAAGATATGAAAGAGATGTTTACTAAAGAGATAAAGATTTTTGAAACAAGAACCAAACAGAAATCTTGGAAATACAAAATTACACAAATAAAAACCTGGTGGAAAAATCTTACTAATAAGTTAGGTGAAACAGAAAATGTTTCAGAGTTTGTAGATTGTCCTGGTTTGATTTACCTTATTGTGATGAAACATCATGACCAAAATCAACTTGGGTAGGGAAGGGTTGATTTGGCTTACACATCCTGATCTGCTCATAATTGAGGGGAACAAATTCAAAGACTCAAGTCAGGATCCTGGAGGTAGAAACTGAAAAAGAGATAATAGAGAAATGCAGCTTACTGTCTTGCTTTACATGGCTTACTTTGCTTGTCTTTTTATACAACCCAAGATCACTGCCCAGGGATGCTACAACCCACAGTAGGCTGGGCCCTCTCACATCAATCATGTCATGCAGGCCAATCTGATGGAAGTGTTTTCTCACCTCAGATTCACTCTTCCCAGATGACTCTAACTTGCATCAAGTTAACAAAAATGCATCCTCTAAGGATATAGTAACTCTATGGGAAGAACAACATAGTCAACTAACTTGGACCCTTGGGGCAGCAACCAAAGAATATAAATGGATTGGACCTAGGTCTCCCCACACGCATGTAGCAGATGTGCAGTGTAGTCTTCATGTGGGTCCCGAACAACTGTGTGTGGGATATGTTCTTCTAGCTGGGCTGCCTTGTCTGGCCTTGGTAGGAGAGGATGCACCTAGCCTCACAGATACTTTATGTACCTGGGTTGGGGGATACCCAGGAGGACCCCACCTGCTCAGAGGAGAAGGGGAGGGGAATGGGGAGAAGGATTATGGGAAGGGATTGTTGAAGTAGGGCAGTGAACAGGATATAAAGTGAGTAAGTAAATAATAATAATAAATTAAAAATTAAGCACGACAAAGTGGGTGAATTAAAACATTCAGTAGTAAGTGGAAAAAAGTAAGAAACTATGAACAAAAATGTTGCTGGGATAACAAAATAACAAATTTATATATTGTGTAGAAGATGCTCAGGAACAGATTAAAGGCATAGAAAAGCCAGTCAGTGAGCTAATGGTACATCAGAAAAGTAGTAGGCAGCAAGTATAAGAGCCGTCTAGCACCTGAGTAGGTATAACAAGGAAAACCTCCTGCCTGTACTAAAATCAGATACCAACCATGCAAAGAAAGAATATGGCCAACCACAGAAGAGCAGTGCCAGCTCACATCCTAAGGCAGAGTCACAAAAACACATCTCAGTAAAAGCACTAAAGGCCAAAAGACCATGAAATAATGAAAGAAAATAACTCAATTCAGGTCACCATATTCAGCAAGCTGAAGGAGAAAAACAGACCTTCTAAGATATATGTCAATAAAGTAATTCATAACCATAATCCATACTACAGAAGAAATATAAAGGAATTCTACACAGTGAAGAGGAACACAGGCAGAACCATGAGAGCACAGGAGGAAAGAGATCCTATGTGAGTCACGAAGCAGGGCATATGGAGGCAGCAGCTGGTGTTACAAGTTCATGAAGCAGCAGTCCTTCTGGGTCCACAAGATACTGTTTACTCTGATAACTCAAGAAACAGCTGTGGGAATTGACAGACAAGTGGGAGTATACAGATGTAAAAAGTTTCTGCCCAGCAAATGAGGTCAGAAAACTCTTTACCAGCTATGCATCCTAAGGGGGGTTATTATCCAGTGTATATAAAGAACTTAAAAATTGAATACCAAATATCAAATTAACAATGCATAAATAATGGACACGTGAACTGAGCAGATACTATTGCACTATTGCAAAGACATAGTATAGGACTGAAGGACAGCTCAATGGCAGAGCACAATTAAAACCCTAGGCTTGATCCTAACATGAAGGAGAGAGACAGAGAGAGAAAGAGAGAGAGAGAGAGAGAGAGAGACAGACAGACAGACAGACAGACAGACAGACAGACAGAGACAGAGACAGAGACAGAGAGGGAGGGAGGGAAGGAGGGAAGGAAGGAAGGAAGGAAGGAAGGAAGGAAGGAAGGAAGGAAGGAAGGAAGGAAGGAAGGAAGGAAGGAACAAAAACAAGTACAAATAGCAAATGAATCCATGATGAAAACCATCCAACCTCATTGGCCCTCGGGGGTCTATAAATCAAAACTATGTTAATGCATATACAGAGAAGTAGGATCAGAATACACATTAAATGTATGTATGATTGATTGGTAAGATGGCTCATCCAGTTGCTTGCTTCTAAACCTGATAACCTGAGTTCAATCTCTGGGACCCTCACGGTAGAAGAGAGCCAACTCCTGTAAGTTGTCCTCTGACCTCTACACATGGAGCACATGGGTCTCATCCCTCACAAGTACGCACAGTAATATAAGTAAATGTAAAACAATTAATATAAGTGTGAAAACAATTATTTGATTATTCTGTACAACTAGTATACTAATAAAAGTTTAACAATGGTGAAAATAAGTGTAAATATAAGGAAGACTCATGATATATGAATGACATTGTCATATTAAGACCTTTTCTTTGTCAGCATCCAAGTAGACTGACAAACAATGCTATATGCAGTGTCACAGGTAGGGTTTTGTATCTCCCACCTTGACAATCCCTTTAATTTGAGAGCAGAAGCAGGGCTGTGTTTCACAGTGAGCAGATGAACACCCATTCCAAACACTTTTCTGACCTGGACATCTGAAAGCATATTTTGATATATTTATGTTTCAGCAACTCCTTTCGCCAAAGGCATTCTCTTACCAAAGAAAAGACACCAGGGAATGGAACCTTCTGTTTATTCTTTTCATGAACTTTCCCCTTTATCTTTGATTCCTTCTTTCTCTGTAACAGCTCTCTATTCCCCTCAACTGCACAGTCATACCTTATGTACAAATGGAGACCAGCAAATGAAAGTGGGAAATGGCAAGGCACTGTTCTGTAGAGACTCTCACACTGCCCAGCTTGCTTTGCTATGATCCCCCTCTCTGCGCTTTTGAGCAGGTCTTTCCCACACCAGCAGCCTCACACATAACCTCATCCACCATTGTGATTTGAGTTTCATCTCTTGCACAGCTTGGGGAGTGGAGTTCAGTTGAGGCTTGGAAGCAGAGCTGAGAGAGAAGAGAAAAGAGAGAAGAAAGTCTTGTCTTGTTAAACTCCACTCCACCTCCAGCCCTTTCTGACCCATGACCATTACTTTATTCATTTTTCAGGTGTTTTGTCATTCTTAATTTAAGATCGAAAAACATGGGAGAGAACTAGGAGGGACTGATCCTGTCTTCTCCAGCAAGACACAATAATCTAAAGCAGTGACATTCCCAGCCATATCTCAGGGACAATGCTGTCACACAAGGCCCTCTGTCTATGTCTATCTCTGCCTTCATGCTGGGACAGCAGGTCTTTCTCCAGGACACAGGGGGCAGACCTGGCCTCATCACCCAGAGAGAAGGTTGGTGACATGTCACCTTACCAAGCAGTTTTCTCACTGCTGTTCATATGAACACAGCTTAGCAAATACTCTTCCATGCTCTCAGGTGCCTGTGCTCTGGGGTAGTGAATTCTCAGACCACAGCATTCTGTACCTCTATGATCTTCTTCCTGGGGGATGAATGAAAACATTGACCACATCTTTACACCTAGAACATACCATAGACCCTCCAAACAATGCCCTTCAACACATCATTCAGTTACTCAGAAATCCTGACTAAGGAAGAGAAACAGCATTAACTGAGTGTCCACTGTTTGCCAAGTACTTTGTATGTGCTGTTAAACAGTGTCCTCTGTGCTTAGATTCTCTTCCCATTGATGAGAAGGAAGAATGAACAAGGAGACTTACTTGAATCCCTTTAGGTCCTACAGTTCAGGGTGCGATGTGGAACTGCTCATGGGAAACAGCACATCCCATTTTCAGGGTGATCATGTGAAGATGTGTGATTGATTCCATTGTACCAACCAGTACTTAGAAATGTGAAGAATGTGGCTGTCCCCTTAACACTCCTACTCATCTATACAATTCTATTCCTTTACTCACCTATTCATTCATTTGTTCACTGAGCAAACTCAAATTAGTATCCCCCAGAGACTGGACTGTTCTAAACACCTCAGGCCCTGTCCCATAAAAAGATAGAGAGATAAAAATGGCTTACTTCTAAGTTACAGTGTACCCCTCCGCTTATCTGGAATCCCTGGTGAATACTGAGCATGTCACTGTACAATGATAGCAAAACCCTCCAGACCCACTCCCAACCAGGATTTGAAATACCCCATGTAGGTGACAGATTTCTGTGCTAGGGATTTAACAATCTCCATGCTGGAGATTGGTGTGGACTTAGAATAAGGACACAGACTGAGTCTGTCAAGGGCTCCATAGGTTCAAGTTCATTACACTCCATTGACATGAAGATTATTCAACTTTGATTCACTTACGGTGTGCAGTAGTGACAAGTGCATGCAATCAAGCCTGACATTCACTCAAATCAGGGGCTTATCAATGTGCTAATTAGCTCAGTGTGCTTGCTGTACCCATGTGGGACAAACCCTAATGATGATCACTTGAACTTGATTTTGTCATTTTCTGTTTTCCACTCTACTGAAAACCTTAGGAAAGCCCAGCTTGTCCTGCAACCAGAAGTCAGGACTTAGCTACCAAGGTTACATTCTTAGGGTCCTGGGCAGGACACCCACTGACATCCAGATACAGGATTTATCATGTCCCTGTGCTTTCTTTGGCTCAAAACCACTCCACTGCCCTCAGGAACATTAATCTCCCATCCTTTTGTCAGTTACCAAGTTTTGGGGACTGGGGGTATCCAGTTGATACCAGCTTTGTATAGAGGACTATGAGCACAGGGAGGACTGTTCCTGGCCTGAAGAGCCAATAGGGATTTCCATACCATATCACAGGAGGTAGGCTAGGGAAAGTAAAAGATCATTGTATTAGTCACTTTTGATGTCACTGTGATAAAACACCTTAATCAAGGCCATGTCTATGTTGACTAATTTTTTGTTTATATCAAAGGCCAAATTGTGTGTCCAACCTAAACATGTAAACACATACTCTACCATGTGCAGAGAGCAATGATACCCTGAATGGTATGTCCCAGGATGCTTCCAGTCAGTGAGCAATGCTTGACTCCATGTGTCCTTCATTAGGAAGCCCAGCAGACCTTATCCTTGCCCTAGAGGCTGGAAGGCATCTACTGAAATCCTTCGTGCCTTAGCAGAGGAACTGTGTTCACTATCGCTCCATGAAGATGAATCTCATTTGTCCTCAAACTATCAGCTAAAAGCACTGCTGTCCAGTAGACAGCTGACCAGAATGAGTTCTGTTATACTCATGGGAAGCTGGAGAGATTGACAAGACTTGTTCAGAGTGCATACTGTAGAAGCTCAACAAAGTCGTCCTTCAGTTCAGTATAGAAAGCACAGGCTGAATTGGGAGGGGTCAGCCAGACATCCTCAGCTGTGTTGTGAATCATAGGACAGAAACATAGCCAAAGGACAACAGAGAATAGAGACACAGAGGGGGTGAGGAGCAGAGAGGTACAATTTCCTGTGTATCAGGAAGGCTGAGATGGCAGGCTCACACCCACATAAGGAACACTTCTCAGGTGAAGTATGTACCTCACGTGTTGAGCCAGCTGCCTCCCTTCACATGTGCAGAGTTCTTTCCCCAGGATATTGCAAGGCTATACAATCTCACTGTGCTTTGTTATATCACTAATCTGAACTCCTGGGCATCTCCAGACACATGGTTTTTGGTAATATTAAACCAATCCACATTCTTCCATCTTCCAACTCAGATGTAGACAGTTTGCAGGGCCGTCTGCAAGGGTCCCCAACATGGTGGCAACACCATACTGTGACATCTAGCTGCAGCTCTTCCTTCCACCTCGACTGAAGTCCAATGAGACAGTCCAATGCCTGTGTGGTTTCACAGGCAAGGCTATTCATGCTCCAGTGAGTCACATTACTATTCTATGACCACAAAGACAGCACATGGGAGTGTCACAAGCCAAAGCTGGATGCCCCTTATTTCAAACTCATGATCTTCCCACAGTCCAGTGTTATATTCCTGTGATGTTCTATTTTCTCTGACTTGACTTTAAGGTGTCATTGAAGTTCACACAGTTTCAGCAGTCCGAGCTTGCAAAAGTCACTGGTGGCTTTGGAAGCATAGAAGTAAAGAAAAAGGGGAATAATATAGCTAGCAGGACTTTCTTGTGCCTGCTACGGATTAAATCATGACACAGAGACTTATTAATATTTATTAAAGCTTAGGCATACTGCCAGGTAGATTCTCAGCTAGCTCATTGAAATCATCTTGATCATTCTAGCCCACATCTCACCACAGGGCTAATTCTTTACCTCTCTTGCAGCCCTGGTAGGTCTGCTCCTCTCATGTTCTTCTGGTGAAACCCCTCTCTCCTTCTCCCAGAGACCCCTGTTCTGCAAGAAAGTTCTGTCTCCCCATTCCTGCCTAGCCATTGGTCATTGGCTTTTACTAAGCCAATCAGCAAGTAAGGGAGGTGAATGTGATGAGCCATGGTGTTCTGCAAGTGCAAAATTAAAAACTGAATATACAGAGACAAACCTTCACACAATGTACAAAAAGTTACCCAAGGTAACACAGAGCCTTAGACTAGACTATAAAGATATAGAGAAAAGAAGGGCATTTAAGGAAACTTACTAGCAAGCTAATGTGGCCCACGACTCAGAATGCTATAAAATGGCTATAAAAAGAAGCATGAGGTTCTGGAAACTAGTGCTTAGTAACTCTCCCCTTCTTGCTCCCTGAGCCTCAGAGTCCCCATGAGCTCTAGGCTGGCACCACCTGTGTATTTCACTCATTTGTTTCTGGAGTAATCATCTCTACTCGCCCAACAGCACCCCAGAGCACAGCCCCACTCAGCCTTAGTACCAGCCTGGCTTCCAAAACCAACTCCTGAGACTCCATGGACTTCAATCTGCTCTCTTAACTCTACACAGAGGACATCTCAGCAGCCCATCTCTGATCCATGTTCTCCCCTGGTCTGCTCTGGAAGTCTTCCTTCTACAAATAGAGGCAGCAGGGGTTCTCACACTGAGACTAGAGATGATGGCAAGTCACAGCTGTGCAGGAATTATTAGTCTCAAACTCTGTTGGTTACCATAACTACAGACAAGGTCAGGAGCTTATAAATTAACACAGAAAACAAGCAAAACACCAAAAGCCATAACATAGCAGGGCAGTCCCTGTAATTATCTCTGAGCCTCCATTTTTTTTTTTTTTTTTTTTTTTTTTTTTTTTTTTTTTTTTTTTTTTTTTTTTTTTTTTTTTTTTTAGTACAAAGAAGCAATTTATGACTCATACAATATGCTCAGTGCAGTTAAAAGGACTGGGTGACACAGAGCAGGAATGATAGGCACTTGTTTTTGTAAATAAACTTTTATTGAGATACAGCCATGATTGCTGGCTAGCATCTAGGCTGCTTTCACCCAGAAGCAGACCGAGACCGATTTTCCTTAGAACCGAAAGAGTGTCTGCCTGGTGCATTATAAGATGTGTCAATACATGACGTACTCATACTGTTCTGCAGAACATCATTATTCTGTACAGGAAATTTAACTTTCTGGAGCCTCTTGAAAGGAAGCTTACCTTAGTTTATCTTGGTTGTCAGTTTGATGGGATCTTGGATCAATCAATGGTGGTCTTTGAGGGGATCTTTCCCAGAAGGGACAGCAGTACCAGCCCAGATAGATCTAGAAGTTGAGGGAAAATATTGTTGTTTTTGCCTGCCTGCCTTTGCTCCTTGCTGATGAGTGCATTTACTCTGTGTTTCCTGCTGCTGCCTTCTTTCAATGACCTAGAAACCCAACGTCTTTAGCTTTCCAATGTGGACTCTTCCAATGACCCTCCAGGAATCCCCTAAGCCTTTAGAAGCATACTGGGACCCATTGCTGTGACACTCAGTCTTGGGAACTGAACAGATCCCAGATTCTGAGCCTCTCCAGTGCTCAGACAACCATTGTGGGACTACACAGCCCCTATTGTGCAAGCTATCTAATAAATCATAATTTTAATTTACATTTGTTCTATTGTTTCTGCTCCCTGGGAAAATCTAATACAGAAAACAAGGAGTAAGAGTTAAACAGATCTTGCACAGAAAATGTCCTTCTTGGGGTTAGTATTGGAGGATAAGACAGGTCTGATCTTTGGAAAGGTAGAACTCACTAACATGGCATCACATCTTTCTTTCTGATAGCAAAGCCTTCAGTGAAAACTGAAACATTTGTGTGTGCTGTGCTTCTGTTATTATATCCATGTAAGTGTTACTTACCAGATTATAAATGATTACAGCCTCAGTATGAAACCAGAACTTCTGATGTGGAGCCCTGGCTCCTCCTCCCATCATTGGAAGCCAGTTGCTCAACTACAAGAAATAGGACCTTTATTTATATCTGGAGGACAAGCACAATAGAAGACAGTTTTGGGCAGCCAAGCATAGCCCAAAGTATGAGGCATTGTTAGAAGTGGTTTGAAAACACTCCAGTCAAATGTTGGTGCCAAAACTTCACAAGAGCCCTCTCCTTTGGAAAATGAGGCAAATCTCATTTCTACCACCCATTGCTATGTAGGCAGCCAGGTTCCAGGCAAGAGCAGAGAGGTATCTGCTGCAAATACCCTCCATGCTACTGTCTCAGTTATTTGATGGACAATAGGCATCATGTCTGCCCCTTGGAGGGGACAAAAGTAAACTCAGGTGTGTCTCTCAGGTCAGCTAGTATAACCAGCTCACACAGTTAGTCTGGGACTTGGTTTTGGGACTGAAATCTGTGAGGCATGAAAACTTGTCATTCTTGAGAAAGCCATAGACACTAGTCATCCTGAGGATGAATAAGCTTAAACATCATAGATAAGAGTCCATTCCTGATACTATGGCCAGCTGGGCTGTCTATAAACGGGGTTTTATCCCTCCATTCATCTGTCACACAATATGCTGTTTTGGCTTTTATACTCCTACAGAGAGACTAAATTAACCCCTTGGTAACATTTCTGGGTCATTGCCACAAGTCTGTTTGTGTCTTGAGATGCTTCTGTCAATCAAGAATAATAGAGCCCTCTATGTTTAGCATAGTTTCATTCTCCAGGATGTCTGACTTCCCCACTGGAGGCAAGCTGCCTGTACAATTTCCTAGCTCTCTTCCGAACAATCTCCAGAATGAGGCAGAGACCAAGATTTCTCAGAAGCTACCTCTCTGTAGGCATGGTGGTTTTGCTGGAATCCCTGTGCACTTCAAATTAAGCTAGCAGAAAATCCTTACCCACCAGCTCCGCAGGGCACCTGTTCCAGTTGCCTTCATCACCAGTGAAGCACATCCACATTGTAGGCTGGAAACTGGCTGCAAAAAAAGACGTTGGGCTCCATGCTCTTGAAAAGCCCCAAAACAGGACAGACTCATGGCCTAAACTGTCTGATGCTGGCCTACCTGTCAAGGCTGATCCAGGGAGAGGAAGTCTCCAAGGAAGCTATTGAAAACAAATGGCTGATGGGAAACAGCAGGTATCTTCCCTCATCTGGCCTGGCATTGGTAGGTATCTACAATCTTTATAATTTGTTATCTAGGGCTGATCCCCTGGGTCCTGCTCTCCTCTACCCTGAGTCCCTCCATCCCCACTGCACATTTTTACCCTTAGTAACAAGCAATGCTCTATGTAACCTGGGGGGAGGGAGGAGGAGCCTAATTAGAGAGGCTTCTCCCTTTAGATACCTCTATCAGAAAACATGAAGCCCATTTTCTACACAGCTGCTCTCACACAAGCCAACTGCTCCATTTCCTCCTTAAAGTTCAGACTTTCCTGCATTGCCTTTTGTCACACCAGGCAATCTCCTGAGGTTTGTAAATGACAAGAGGAAATTAGCTACACAGACCCAAGAACACATCCTTTTATTTATCTAAATGTCAATGATCACTGCCCAGAATACCAGAAAAGAAGCAGGCAGGGGTTCTATTTGCCACCTGCGGGCATCAGCTAAAGGAGCAAAGGCACCTGCTTTTTCAGCACAGAAAGCCAGGGTCCCCATGAGAACCCATTTCAGGAAGTGTGCATTGGCCAGTTTTTCATTACTGTAACAAAATGCCTGTGACTGAATAACTGTATAAGGAATGAGGTGATTTAGCTCACAGATTTGGAAATCCAAAGATCTTGTCTAGAGATGGCTTTCTTCCTGGAAAAGTACTAAGGTGGCTTGGGGTATACATGGCAAGAAACAGGAGCACAGGAGTGAGTATATGTGTGCATACTGTTTTTATATAGCACTATAAAGATACCAAGATTAAACATGAAGCTCTAGCCCAGTGATCTTAATTGTATATACCTAACTGCCTCCACAAACCCTACCTCTCAATACCATAGCCTTACTACAATCACTTCCACACACTTAATGTTTCATAATGGGAATCAAATTTCAATATATAAATCCTTGGGAGACACATGAAACTATGACCATGTTGCAGCTATGTGTATCCACAGAGGAACATGCAACAAAGGATAAGAAAGCTCCCATGTAACTGAATCCTCCTCAGGCTCCTGGCAGGGGTTGGGGAGGTATGGGGAGCATCCACTGCTTCAGGGACCCCAGCGGTTGGCATGACTGCCTTGCCACCATGGTATAGCCTTAAAAATCAGCTACAACCACAATAAAAGAGAATTTAAAATAGCAGAATACAGAAAATTGACTAAGTGTTAACATGAATATTATGCTAAGATACTTAAATATATCAGTTTGTGGCTAGTAATATTGCTGCCTAAACTCCTCCAGTGATGGGCTGGAGGTGTGGCTTACTGGTAGAGAGACTGCCTAGTATGTCCAAGGGCCTTAAATTTAATTCCCAGTTCTGGGATGAAGGAATGAAGTGATGAGGGTTTTGTTGTTGTTGTTTGTTTGTTTGTTTGTTTGTTTGTTTAAGCATGAGAGGCTATATACAGGTGAAAAGTGAAAGCATTCCAGAGCAGAACTATATTCAAATTTTGCCTTTGTAGCCCACTCATATCCATCAGGTGCCAGTGTACAAAGTGGGCATGTATGACAATGATTTCATCCCCACCACTCTCTGAAATATCCTGGGAGCTCATAAAATACTGGGGGTTTGGTGTGGGATGCAGCCCTGTTTCTGCGATTTATGAGAAATCTCTTAAGAGATTCTCACATGCAACAGAATCTAAGTACTGCCACAGAAAACTGAATAAGATGGAAACCCTCATCTGCTCAGTAAATGTAAATGTGACCCTTTATACCACTTCCCCCATGTCAGAGACAGAAAAGAGCACAAAAAAATCTATTTAACTACCATCTAGGAAAAAGCATTTGAAGATAAAACTACTGGCCAAGTAAATTTTGAAGATTCTCTATCAAGTAGTTCCTTGTTTTCTAGGTCATCTACAATAACCCTTGACACACAACTGCCAGTGACTCCCTTTAGCAAGAAGGGCTGTTAATAAACTTTGCAGCAATATTGAAAAATTATTAAAGCAATATTATAAAGTAATATTCATGAAAGGAATTAGGTTTCACCCAATAAAGAATTTGAGCTGTATATTTCCCCTTGAGAGATATGTGTCTCTAAAATTAAACACTGAATTAACCTTAAGAAATAAATTTCAATCAAACCAAAATAACTGCTTATTTAACCCATCTCCCAGCCAATAACACACAATCACAGTATTCTTAAGCCTGGATTATTGCTCCCTAATTACAGAAATGTAATGGAGTTGAAAATGCCTGTCCTGCTCTGATAGATAACACATTTAACATTCTTTATTATCTGCTTCAGACAACAGCAGCTCTCAATTCCTAGATGCCCAGTTCTCTTTATTTTAGAAAGCAAACAAAGCTAAATGGTAACATGAAAAACCCAGGATCTTAGTGCAGTCACCCTAAGCTAGCAGTTCTTGGAGACAACATTGGAAAGCTGGCCTGGGATGACCACACATGCCAGAGTGACTGGGGTTATGCATGAGAGATTCATTGTACAATGGCTTGGAAGCACAATGTACTATTAATACTATACTCAAATAAGCAAAGGGATGTTGCAGAGATACCTAGCACCAGGAAGATGGAAAATATCTGACCCACAGAGAATGTTGAGGAGGACTAAGAAAGTGAGTGGGAATCTTGATGGGTCCAAGGATCCAGATGTAAGATAAACCAAGGAACATCTGGCAAAATCCTAAGAGAAAAAAATGCAGTATGTATGCAACAAGAACATAAACAAAATCTTTCCCAGGGCCTTGCAGAATCAAGGGATGAGTCATGGTTTTTGATGTACAGACACAAAAACATATACACTTATGCATAAATGTACACACATATGTTCATACACATACATATACATATATACCTATTTTATCTTTGTAACTAGCTATTGTCTATTGACATTTGTAAGTATTAGTTTTAAGATGTTTTAAATTAGTTTTAAGATACTTTAAATTAGTCACAAAGGGTCTATTGGTACTAATTCCTTGACACATGTTAGAATCATGTAAAATCATGATTTCACGTGTAAGGTACAACACGCAATCAGATTAGATCCACAGGGATGGCAGAGACCAAACCACCCAGAAGTTAGTCAACAATGCACTCCAAATATATTGTTCTAAGAAGAAGATGTTATCAGAGCAGAAATGATGTCAATGTGTTCATTGTAGTACTTTCCTGTAATCCCAGCATATGGGAAGCTAAAGACAGAAGTTGGTAAACTTGAGGCTAGCCTAAGATTCATAACCAATCCCAGGCCAACAACAAGATGGAACTGCTTATTCTAGCCTTTCCAAACCAAGGAAAAGATGATAGCAAATGGCTTGTTGACACCATAATCTGTCACTAACTCTCTTAGTTAGGGTTTCATTACTGTGAAGAGTCACCATGACTACAGTGACTCTTATAAAGGAAAGCATTTAATTGGGACTGGCTTAGACCATTATCATCATGGTGGTAAGATTGGGAGAGTGCAGGCAGACTTGAGCCTGGAGAGAAGCTGAGAGAATGAGATATCGGACATAGCTTGAGCATATGAAACCTCAAATCCTGCCCCCAGTGACACACTTCCTCCAACAAGGCCACATCTACCCCAATAAGGACACACTTCCTAATAGTACCACTTTTTATGGGCTTATGAGGCCATTTTTATTCAAACAACCTCACTAACTGAAACTTAGCTCTTATTCGTAAGCTATTTGCCATATTTGCTTCACATATAAGCATATATCATAAGAATGAAGTGTTAAAATGATTATTAGAAGTTAATAAGGACTGGAGAGATGGCTCAGTGGTTAAGAGCATTGACTGCTATTCTGAAGATCCTGAGTTCAAATCCCAGCAACCACATGGTGGCTCACAACCGTCGTAAAGAGATCTGACACCCTCTTCTAGTGGGTTTGAAGACAGCTATTTACACATACTTACATATAATAATAAATAAATCTTAAAAAAGAAGATAATAAAATAAAAGGTCAGAAGAACATATGGAGTCAAGGTATGAAGCAATGTATTTTTCCTGCTTATTTCTTTACTGTCTGTCTCTACCCACTATAATATAAAGTCTCCATATCTCATGGTTAGAACTTGCTGACTGTTTTCCCTGGTGTGGGCAGATTTCTTAGCATGTAGTCCATAATCATTAAATATTTAAAAAAAGAATAAAGTATTAAAACAGAAGAGAGGAAATGTAGTCATACTAGCAACAATAAATATGTTTTAAAGACAGTTTGTCATCCCTCGTGGTTATCTGACTATTGAACAGATGGACTCCAAGAAATTGGAATTTCCCCAGGAATCTCACACAGGCAGAATAAAAAGGTTGGAACCTTGATGTTGAGTAGGGGGGGAGCTTTTCTCCCATAAACAAATTTCACAAAGTTCTGACAGTTTGTCAGACAGCCTAGCAAGACAGATTGGGTGAAACAACCACGGTAGTTAATACCACACCTTGATAGGACTGCTTAGCTATGCATTCCTCTTGTCTTCTGTTTAGACCCTACCTTCATATTAGGACCTCAAAGTTGTACTTCAGAGGGTCCTGAGCCTCTTCCTTATTCTTCCCCATGTGCCTGCATTTAATAAATCTCTTTAATGCTTTCCATCTTTTCTTGGTTATCTAATTGGCTTCTGAAGATGGGGATCCAAAGCTAGCTTATTATGGCTTCTAGGGTACAGACTCCAACCCTATAACTCTGATATCAATTTACATACACATACATGTACATAGGTACATATATAGGCAGACAAGCAGGTAGGTAGATAGATGATAGATAGATGACAGATAGATAAATGATAGGTGACAAATAGATGATAGGTAGATAGATAGATAGATAGATAGATAGATAGATAGATAGATAGATAGATAGATAGATAGATAGTAGATGTTAGATGACAGATATGCAGGCAGACAGATAGACATAGACAGACAGACAGATAGATAGATGATAGATAAATAGATGATGTATAGATACATATATAGAAAAACAGACACAGCTAGCTAGCTAGCTAGCTAGCTAGCTAGATACATACATACATACATACATACATACATACATACATACATACATAGATGTTAGATGATATATAGATACATATATAGGGAAACAGACAGACATATATAGTTATAAACACATATGAGTATATAATATACATGCTTGCAAAGACAAATATATATGCATAAACACACACAGAGACATACAAACACATATTCTTCCCTATTTGGTTGTCACAGCTTAGAAGAATTGGAAATAGAAAATGCTGAAATTCAACAGTAAGAAACATATGGAGAGCATATATGCCAGGATCAGAAAGGTGGATCCAGTCCTATAGATAGGCCCATGAAATCCATAAGTAATGTGTGCTTGTGGTGGTTTGAATGAGAAATGTCTCTCGTAAGCTCTTGTACTTGAACACTTGGTCCCTATTGATGGCACTTTGGGGTTAGGGTGGAGTGAAGTGGCTATGGCCTTGCTGTAGAAAGTATGTCACTGGGAATGGTATTTAAGAGCTGAAAGCCCTGCCTCACTGCCAGGTTCCTCTCTCTCCTTTGAGCTTGCGATTCTTCCTCCAGCTGCCATCCCTGCTACTTGCTGCCATGTCACGCTTGCTTCCTCATCATGATGACCTCTTACTTCTTGGGAACTGTAAGCCCAAATAAACTCTTCTGTAAGTCACCTGGGTCATGATGTTTTCTCACAGCCAATAGAAATGTAACTAATCAGTGTGTATTGAAGACTTTGTTCTTATCTGGTATTCCTAGCAATTCTTTTAGCAAGTTCAGATTCTTTGTTCTGAAGAAAATGGAACTGCTTGCTCAAACTGAGAGTCCAAAACTAAAGTAGTCTTCAGACTGGGCAGGCGCATGGCTCTAGTGATGCCACAGAGGCCTCAGTTTCAGTCTGCACTCTTTCCTACCCCCCAGTGCTGCTGCTTGTACCCTCTGAGTGTAGCAAAATACTACAGCAAGCTTCAAGAGAGCACACCCTAGTGTCCACTGAAAATGACAGCTCCACAGCTCTCTCTGGTCAGGAACAGGCAGCAGCATGCTCCTTCACTTCTCAGAGGTCAACTGAAGCAAAAGGCTTGATGTCCACTTTCCCTTGAGAATGTGATTCGAAGGACAGAAACTTTAATAAAGCTAGAGTTCAGTTAATTTGAGGGAAACAATGAAAGCATAAATGCTGGTCAGGTGACAACTAGGCCATCCCATGGCTATCCTCTGCATTGCTCGGAAACGTTATCTGGGTGAAGCCAGCCAGTCCACCACACTGAGTCTTTGTTCCTCTCTGCATTGCTCTGTCATCCGCTCCCTGCACTATACACACAGCAAACAGGATGTTCTGTTCTCCAGCAAGCCCTCAGGTTATTGTTATTACCACAAGAAGAAAAAGAAGAAATTTATTGAGAGAGAAAGGGTGGCTGCATAGTTTTGGATTTCACAATATCCTTCAGTAGTCTTTGGAGAAGACAGCTGCTTTGAAAAGGAAAGGTGCACCCTGGAAGTGGCTTGGCATTCTGAGTTGCAGAGAGCAAATGTTTTAGGGTCACTAATGGACTTGGCATGAAGACATGCAGTTGCTCTGTCTCATTCCTGCAGCGCTGGGAAAGAGTACCCCAGTGAGAGATGGAGGAGAGGTGGAGAATTAAAGCCAGTCAAGGATGAATCTATGGGCTGTCTAACAAGAATGATATTATTCAATAGCACCTTCCCATGAACACCCATAATCCTGAAGACAGGAAAGAATAAAGGAACAGTAACTGAAAATCACTCATAAGTGCCATCTCCCAGTGAAATTGCCTATCTTCCTTATTGAACATCTCAAGTCCACACCAATTACAACCCGCAAAATCTGTCCATATCCCTCAGTGACATCATTATAACTTCCTCCAGCTCCAAGCTCACAAGGTTTGACTTGAAGACTGAGGGCTGTTCAGTGTGAACACACAGAACATCATAAATTTCCTGAATCCTAGAGGGAGTTCTGCACAGCACCACCTTGGGAAACTCTTGTGAAAACTGCCAACCACTTCTGCCAGGAAACAATGACTAACCATCCCAACAGCTACACCATTGATAAACTGCTGGAGTGCTGGAAGAGCTGGTACCACAGATCCAAAACTATAGGATCCCCATGACACAAGACAACAACAATATCCCAGAAGAATCCCAGTGATGTTCCTGCACTGATAGAGTAGCAGAAGCCAGAGGCCTCTTATAAGAATAAGTCATTGTAATAAACTTTGAAAGCAAAGAAGTTTGGAGAAAAGGGGACTACTGTAGGACACAGTGGGATACACTACAACTTTCACAAGATTTTTTTCTCTGTTGAGGGAGACTGCAAGGGAGAGGGGTTAGGTACAGGGGAGGTGGAAATGAGCGGGATTGGGGTGCATGATGTGAAATTCACAACCAATAAAAAGTTTTCTAAAAAACAACAGTTTTCAGTTTACATCAATATTCTTAGATATTTGTTTGATTAAAATCAACAACATGGATATGATACCAAAGCTCTCAAATGAGCTGACACCAGGAAGATTCCA
This sequence comes from Mastomys coucha, assembly GCF_008632895.1. Taxonomy (NCBI): domain Eukaryota; kingdom Metazoa; phylum Chordata; class Mammalia; order Rodentia; family Muridae; genus Mastomys; species Mastomys coucha. Next base: position 1,192,868 of record NW_022196915.1, on the reverse strand, counting down.
CAGCCTCTCTTTGCCTCTTGAGAAGTTCCTGCTCGTTCCTGCCATTGCTGACCACTCCCTCCTGCATACTTCCCACAACCTATAGGCCTGCTCACATTGCAGTTTAATATCCTATTAGAAGTGAATTTTCCTGGGATGAATCCTCAGGTGGGACAGTCTCTGGGTGGCCTTTCCTTCAGTCTCTGCTCAACACTATCTCCATATTTGCTCCTGTGAGTATTTTGTTCTCTTTCAAAGAAGGATCGAAGCACCCACACTTTGGTCTTCCTTCTTACTAAGCTTCATGTGGTTTGTGAATTGTATCCTAGTTATCTGGAGCTTTTTGGCTAATATGCACTTATCAGTGAGTGCGTGCCATGTGTGTTCTTTTGCAATTGAGTTACCTCACTCAGGATGATATTTTCTAGTTCTATCCATTTGCCTAAGAATTTATGAATTCACCATTTTTAATAGGTAAGTAGTACTCAATGTGTAAATTACCACATTTTTCTATATTCATTCCTCTGTTGAAGGACATCTGGGTTCTTTCCAGCTCCTGGCTATTATAAATAAGGCTGCTATGAACATAGTGGAGCATTTGTCCTTATTATATGTTGGAGCATCTTCTGGGTATATGCCTAGGAGTGATATTGTTGGGTCCTCAGGTAATACTATGTCCAATTTTCTGAGGAACCACCAAACTGATTTCCAGAGTGATTGCAATCCCACCAGCAATGGAGGAGTGTTCCTTTTTCTCCTCCATTACCAGCATCTGCTGTCACCTGAGTTTTTGATTTTAGCCATTCTGACTGGTGTGAGGTACAATCTCAGGGTTGTTTTGATTTGCATTTCCCTGATGACTAAGCATGTTGAAAACATTGGACTGGGGGTTGGGGGGAGGTCCCCATAGAGGAGTTAGATAAAGGACTGAAGGAATTGAAGAGGTTTCCAATCCCATAAGAAGAACAACAATATCAACCAACCAGACCCCACAGAACTCCCAGGGACTAAGCCATCAACAAAGGTGTACACATGGCTCCAGCTACATATGTAGCAGAGGACAGCCTTATCAGGCATCAATGGGAGGAGAGGTCCTTGGTCCTATAAAGGCTTGATAGGTGCCCCAGTGTAGGGGAATTGAGGACGGGGAGGTGGGAGTGGGTGGGTGGGTGGAGGAACACCATCATAGAAGCAGGGGGAGGGAGGATGTGATAGGGTGTTTCCAGAAGGGAGGGAAACCAGGAAAGGGGATAACATTTGAAATGTAAATTAAAAAAATCCAATAAAAAAAAAAGAAGTGAATTTTTCTCTCCAGGAGTGAAAACAAAGAATCGCAAATATTCTGCAGGGATCGCTGCACAAGTCAGCACCCAAATAACTGCTTCTTAAGTGTCTAGGAACTGCTTTAGCAGCTGCCTGCCCATCATCAAGGCTTCCAGAAGAGAATTCTGAGAGTGTGTGTGTGTGTGTGTGTGTATGTGTGTGTATGTGTGTGGTGTATGTGTGTGTGTACATATGTATGTGTGTATGTGTGTGTGTGACTATTTGTGAGTCTGTGTGTGTCTGTGTATGTGTCTGTGTGTATGCCTGTGTATCTATGTGTGTGATTCTGTGTGTATGTATCTGTGTGTGTTTGTGTTTATGTATCTGTGTGTATATGTGTCTCTGTATGTGTCTACCTATGTATCTATGTGTGTGATTCTGTGTGTATGTATCTGTGTGTGTTTGTGTTTATGTATCTGTGTGTATATGTGTCTCTGTATGTGTCTACCTATGTAGGTCTGTTTGTGTTTATCTGTGTGTGGATGTATGGGTGTGTCTGTGTATATATGCAATATGTCTATGTGTATATGTCTCTATATGTATGTGTGTCTGTGTATCTAACTATGTGTGTCTGTGTCTGAGTATGTATATATATATCTGTGTGTATGTGTTGGTATAACTGTATGTGTATGTGTTTTTGTGTGGGTGTGTCTATGTCTGTGTCTATGCGTTTGTGTATCTGTGTGTGTGTGTGTGTGTGTGTGTGTGTGTGTGTGTGTGTGAGAGAGAGAGAGAGAGAGAGAG
>NW_022196915.1:1151852-1179077 GCF_008632895.1 Mastomys coucha | reverse complement strand
AAAAAAAAAAAAGAAAGAAAGAAAGAAAGAAAGAAAGAAAGGAAAGAAAGAAGAAGAAGGAACAAAGAAAGAAGGAACAAAGGAAAGAAAGAAAGAAAAATGGAGAAAGAAAACAGAAATGAAGAAAGAAAAAAAGAAATGAAGAAAGAAAAGGAGAAAGAGAAAGGGGGAGCTTATGGTCCTGTTTCACAGGAGGCATCACTGGGAAGAAAATGAGTAAAGTTGGGTCTTCTCTTGGCACCTGCTCAGACTCAAGTTTCAGTCGCAACCTGACTCAGCTGCCCATTTCCCAAGCCTACCTCAGTATCAGGCCTACAAACTTTTGCAGATGACACAGCCATGAGGTAATTCCACAGACCTTCTAAGACCTCTGCCATCTCCCCTGGGAATTTGTACCATTTTAGTGCCCTAAAGTGCTTAGGCTCCTCAGAAGTGACAGTCTACACTTCTGTGCCCCCAGTTCGTTGTTCCCTGTGCAGACTGTTCTTAGCCCTTTCACCATCTGTCACCAGAGAACAAACAAACAAACAAAAAAGGTTGTCCAAACTCTTTGGCATGGAGGCTAGGTTGTGATAGTGATGCCTAAACATGTTGGCATGGCTACAAACAGCAGCATCCTGGGGTCCAAAAATTGGAGCTCCTACAGCTTACACAGCAGCATTAAAGTTATGGGCCATTCTGGGCATTTGGCAGGATTGTTGGGCACCAATATAAGCAATGAAAGCCATTCCTGACTCCTCAGCCTTCTCTGCCCAGTGCTAAAAATCAACACTAAACTACTTTGGACACAGGTAACCTCTCATATTCTAGAATCATATGTGGATGAAGTGTAAAGAGAAGGCTGTAGATGGACATATATAAAACTTCAAGAATGAACATGCAAGCCAACCACCTAAACCACATGGGCAGCAGATGTTGAGGAAACTGTTGGTCTCCTAGTTAGCTTCCATGTCAACATGACTTAGACAAGGGTTATCTGAGGAGGCTCAAATTGGCCTGTTGACAAGTCTGTGTGACCTTTTGTTGTGTGAGGACCCCATGAACTGTGGGCAGTGCCACTCCTGGGTCAATGGCCATGAGTTTAAAAGAAAGCCAGCTGAGCATGAGACGAGAGAGGAAGCTGATAACAGCATTGCTCCATGCTTTCTGCTTCAAGTTCCTGCCCTGACTCCCCTCAAGGATGGACTGTAACCTGAAAGCTGGAGCAATGCCTTCCTCCCCAAATTGCTTTTGGTCATGATGTTTATCACAGCAACAGAAAGCAAAGTAGGACAAGTAACAACTATTTGAATATTCTAGAGAAGTAGTTCATACTCTGCTTTCCTTCATTCCAGGAGAAACAAGATCAGGCACTACAGATATTCAGTTCCAACAGTGGATATATGGCCTGAGGAACAGACTGGGAAATTCTATTTAAAAGTGGGGCTCACCAAAGAGTAATGAAAAAGCTAACCAATAACTGGCCCAACTTTAGAACCATTCCATGGGCAAGCACCAGTAACTGACATTATTAATGATACCCTTTTATGCTTGCAAAGAGGAGTCTAGCATAGCTGTCTTCTGAGAGGCTCCACCCAGCAGTTGACTGAAACAGATGCAGAGACCTACAGCCAAATATTGGACAGAGCTCTGAAATTCTTAAGGAAGGGTTGGGAGATGGGAACTCCACGAGAAGACCAGTGGTCAACTATCCTGGACCCCTGGGGGCTCTCAGAGACTGAACCACCAACCAAAAGGCATATACAGGATGATCTGAGGCCTCCAGCACATATGTAGCAGATACATATCTCAGTCTCTATGTGGATCCCCTAACAACTGGACTGGGAACTATCCCTAAAGCTATTGCCTGTTCCCCAACTGGGCTGACTTGTCTGGCCTTAGTGGCAGAGGATGCACCTAACCTCACAGAGACTTAATGTGCCAGAGTGGGGGGATAGCCAGTGGGGTCCCCGCCCTAATAGAGGAGAGGGAGGAGAGGGGAGGGACTCTGTGAAGGGGGAACCAGAAGGGGCAGCGATCCAGATGTAAAATCAATAAATAAATAAATGGAGTTAAAAAGGAAATTCCAGATGATTTTTTTAAAAAGTGGGGCTCACATTTCAGAGTGCCCACCACTGCAGGAACTATTACAAGCATTACTTTATCTCAGCTGATACTTGTGCAAGAGGCCTGTGAGACTCACCAGTAGTCCCCGAGTTGACAGGTCAGCTTATAAGCTACACTGAGTCAATATTCTTTTTCTTCTCTTTTTAGCCTGTCCAGTTCTTTTCTAGAAGGGCAGGGAACAGACGAGCTTTGATGCTATACTTGAAATGAAGCCTAAAACTAAAGAGTAGAGGTGTGACCCGGAGCTCGTCTAGGGAGCTTGGCTTTAGAGTCTCGGCTGAGTGCATCTTTCAAACTCGAGGAGATCCCAAGAAGTAACAGCCCAGTGAGAACATTCCGTGTCTCAGTTGTGACATGGACATGATTTGCCCTCAAGAACGGGGTTACAAGTTCAACAGCATCTGACTGAGCATCTGTTCTCATGTGTCTGGCAGCATTTTCACCTGTAAAACAGAAGTTAGGCAGAAAGGAGGTTCGTGCTCACTGTGCTTATTGTGTTGGCAAGGTGGGGGGGGGCATGACCATGGGCATGTCTTTCTTGATCTTTCAATTCAACCATGTGGAGAATATTATACTATTTATACACTTATCTATTCTTATTTAGTTGTGGTCTTCTTCTGCAGCCCAACCTAACTTCAGACTCATGATGTAATCCAGGCTGGTCCTGAACTAGCCCCCTTTCCATCTTAGCCTCCCACGTGCTGGGATTGCAGCTGTATGTCACCTGTGCTCTTCTATGACATTCATTTTTAAATATAAACAAACTCAGTCAAAGAGAGCATCTGTCCTCTGCTTTTGGGTAAGTCAGACAGTGGTTCAGGGGGTGAACATGTCTCTCTGATCTCTGCTCTTAAAACTAGTGAGCCAGGGAGAGACAGTGTGGCAACAGGAACCATATTTGGCTACTGTGGGTACTTGAATATATCAGCAAATAAGGGGGATATAAAAGTCCCTGGTCTGGTGCTTCAGTCTTGATCATAGTTTAAGGTAAACAACATGTCTTCCATCTGCTTCTGAGCTACAGCTCCACTTCTCCAACTGAAAGAACACATTCAGCCTGCCAGACTGGGCATCCTTTAATAGAAAGAGCTTTACAGAATGAGCCTCACCTAGTACCTTCCTAGAAGGACCATGTTTGCTCACAGCAGTCTGGTTCCACATGAGAATAGTTGCTCCACTGTGTTTCTAAGCCTTTCCATAGGGGAACTACACATCAGGCATTTTGCTGAACAAATGTAAGGGATGGGAACCTTCTGGGTGGGGGGAAGCAAAGCCTCCTGAGTCCCAAGCCCCAGCACTGGCTCTCTGCAGTGAAACTCTGCCTTTCCATACATGGTGCAGTACCTGTGGATCCTAAGTACCTGTAGATGTTAGCGCCGACCCTTTGGCCCAGACAGGCCGTGAGGTGCCTGGTAGATTACAGACCAGTTCAAAGGCTTAGCACAAAAGACACCCCAAAGCAAAATACTTCCTTAGTAATTTTTGTACTAACATGTTGAAATTATAATACCTTTTATATGTTGAGAAAAATAAGGTATATTGTTCAAATTAATTTCTGTTTTTAAAAGGATCAGTGCTAGAAAATTTAATTTTATGAAAACTGAAAACCATGTACATTCCTGTTCTCATTTTGTGGCTGTATGGCCCAACATTACTATAAAGACTCTTTTTTACAGCTGGCCTCTAGACTAGTCTCCGGCCCCATACCTGAACTGAGAAAGGAACAGAACTTGACATTTGCCATTGATTACATTGATCTAGGCTTGGAGATCTGCCTTAAGAGAAAGCTGTTTGCTGCAGAGTTCAGGACACACATTTCTCAGACAGAACTGCTATGGTTTCCATCAGGGTGTGTGTGTGTGTGTGTGTGTGTCTTGGGATGGGGGAGTCATTCTGATATTATTCCAAACAAAATATTGCTAGTTATTTAATTCTTTTTTCTCTCTCTTTTCTCCCCCTGCTCCCAGTTATGTTTGGTTCTTTACTAGGTCTCTGGGCTATTCATCCAGGATAGTCTAGGGAGTGTGCTTCCTCTCCTGGCTGGCATCAGCCTCAAATTCAACCATACATTGATTGGCCACTTCCACAAGTTCTGAGCCACCATTGCCCAGAAAATCTTGCATGCAGGACAGGTTATACCTAGAGGGTTTTGTAGCTGAGTTGGTGTCTAGCTCTCTGAAGCCTACATTGTACCGCTTGCTTCAAAGAGACTAGAACACAGGGGTGAAGGCCCCATGCAGGCACTAGCTCTACCACTCCACACTCAATGAGCTCTATAGATGCTGTCTTCAGCAATGGGGTCCCATTGTCAGGTTTCAGAGAGCAACCCTATATCCTAGAGTTATCCTGAATTGTTTAGGGATCTTCATGGGATGCCCTCAGCCAAAAGCTCAACCAAATGCAGCCTAATGTTGCCACTGGAAGCCTTGCCTTGCTATAAAACATGGCCAGTTCAGACTCCTTCACCTCCATTGCTAGGAGTGTTCACTAGGGTCACACTCAGAGATTCCAGGAAGTTTCCATTACACTAGATTTCCATACCACCATCCAAATGCCACCCAATTCCAGCTGCTTCTCCTTCTATCCCTCTATTCCCCTCACAGTGATCTCTCTGGCTCCCAGCCCCTTCCACCCATGTTCACCTGTAAATTTTATTCTATTTCCCCTTCCCTAGGAGCTCCCCATGTGTCCCCCTTAGACCCCCCTCTTTACCTAACTTCTCCGAGTCTGGGATTGTAGCTTGATTATTATTTACTTAATAAATAATATCCAATTATAAGAAAATAGATAACATTTTTGTCTTTGTGGCTTTATGTTACTTCACTTAGGATGATTTTTTTCTAATTCCATCTATTTGCGAGCAAGTTTCATGATGTCATTTTTTAACAGCCAAATAATATTCCCTTGTGTAAATGTACAGCATTTTCTTTATCTATCCTTCAGTTAAGAGACATTTATGTTGCTTCCAGTTTCTGGATATTATGAATAAAGCCACTAGAAACATGAAGTCCATCAAGTGTCCTTGTGGAGCATGCTTTGAGTATATGCTTAAGAGCGATATAGCTGGGTCTTGAAGTAAATCAATTCCCAATTTTCTGAGGAACTGCCATATTGAATCCCATGGTGACTATACAAGTTTGCACTCTACCAGCAATGGAGGATTCTTCCCCTTGCTCCACATCCTCTCCAGCATGAGCTGTCACTTATGTTATTGATCTCATAGCCATTCTGACAGCTATAAGATGAGGTCCCCAAGTCATTTTGATTTCCGTTTCTCTGATGGCTAAAGATGCCGAACATTTCTCTTTTTTTCAACCTTTTCATTGACTCTTTGTGAGTTTCTTCATATCATGCACCCCAGTCCCACTCATCTCTTTCTCCTACTATCTACCCTCTGCCCTTACAACCTCCCCTGAAATAAAACATAGAAAACATCTCATGGCAGAAGGTGTAGTGTGCCATAGTGTGTCCCACAGTATATCCCTCTGTCCACACATCTTCATTTGCAAATAACTCATTGCTTCTGTTGCACCATCACTATTGGATATTCCCTGGGACTTCTCCTGGTAATCCTGTTGTTGCCCTGAGTCACAGAGAACTTGCAGCTTTGGACCAGCAGAACCAGACCTTTCATTAACTCCAATAGTTCACAAATGATGTAGAGTTTGGGGTGGGCCAACACAAAGCCCTGTATCTAGGCCTGGGTAGTGGCTGAGCTTGTCAGCCCACTGGCTCTCTCACATCTGTACTATCAGTGGGACCTCTCCAGCACTGCTCTGGCTAGCCCACCCTGTGCTGCCATCAGCAGGAGGCAGGGTTAATTCTCCAGCTCTCATGCCCTAAGGGTAGGCTTACTGGGCGCGCGCGCGCGCGCGCGCGCGCGCGCACACACACACGCGCACACACACACACATACCTCCAGAGCCAACTCCACTGTGCTACCCAGTAGAGACACCAGGCCCACTGTTCCAAGTGCTGTAGCTAGCGAGGGTCTGGGCCAGCTCTTCTGTTTTCACACTGTCAGAGCTGGTTCACCTATGCCTTCACTATCAGGGCCAGTTCCATTGTGTTGACTAGGAAAGGTACAGGACCTGTTCTCCAGAGTGCTACAGCCAGTGAGGGGCAGAGCACTGAACATTTATTTTACTGTTTCTCGACCATTTGCAATTCCTTGGTTGAGAATTCTCTGTTTAGAACTGTACCATTTTTAATTGGGTTATTTGGTTTGTTGACATTTAGTTCCTTGAGTACTTTATGTATTTTAGATTCTTAGACCTCTATCAGTTGTGGAATTGGTGAATGTTTTCTTTTTGTAGATTTCCATTTTGTCTTATTACTAGTGTCCTTTGCCTCACAGAAACTTTTCAGTTACATGAGGTTCCATTTATTTTTTCTTCATTTTTATTGGTTATTTATTTACATTTCAAATGTTATCCCCCTTCCCAATTTCCCATTCACAAGCCCTCTACCTCCTCCCCCTGCTTCTATGAGGGTGCTCCCTCACTTTCCCACCCACTCTTGCCTCAGCACCCTAGCATTTCCCTACACTGGGTCATCAAGCCTCCACAGGGCCAAGGGGCCCCCCTCCCAGTGATGCCTGCTAAGGCAATCTTCTGTTACGTATCTAGCTGGAGCCATGGGTCATCCCATGTGTACTCTTTGGTTGGTGCTTTAGTCCCTGGGATGTTTGTAGGGTCTGGTTGGTTGGTATTGTTGTGGTATTCCTATGGGGATGCATTTATTATTGTTCTTAATATCTGCACTACTGTTCTTTTCAGAAAGTTGTCTCTTGTACCAATGTTTTCAAGGCTTTCTCTTGCTTTCTCTTCTCTCAGGTTCAGTGTATTGAGGTCTTTGATCAAACTGGACTTGAATTTTGTGCATGGTGATAAATGAGGATCTATGTGCATTCTCCTACATGCAAATATTCAGTTAGACCAGCACCATTTGTTAAAGATGCTTTCTTTTTCCCATTATATATTTCAAGCATCAGGTGACCATAGTTGTGTGGATTTATGTCTAAGTCTTCAACTTAATTCTATTGATAGTGTTATTGATACCTCCAGGAATTCTTATATTGTTCAGGACTGTTTTAGCCACCCAGCATTTTTTGCTCCATAAGAAGTTAAAAATTGTCCTTTCAAGGTCTATAAAGAACTTTGTTGAAATTGTGATGGGGATTAAGTTGAATCTGTAGATTTCTTTTGATGGGAAGACCAGTTTTACTATGCTAATCTTACTTATCCATGGTCCTGAAAGGTCTCCCATCTTCTGTTATTTTCTTCAATTTCTTTCTTCAATGGCTTGAAGTTTTTATCAAACAAGTCTTTCACTTGTTTAATCAGAGTTACCCTAAGATATTTTATATTATTTGAGGCTATTGTGAAAGGTGTTGTTTCTATGATTTCTTTCTCAGTCTCTTTGTCCTTTGTATAAAGGAGGGTTACTGACTTGTGTGAAATAATCTTATATCTAGCCACTTTGCTAAAAATGTTTATCAACTTGGAGGAATTCTCTGGTAGAATATTGGGTATCACTTATGTATAGTATCATATCATCTGTGAACAGTGATACTTTCTCTTCTTCCTTTCCAATTTGTATCCCCTTGATTTCCTTCAGTTGTCTTATTGTTTCAACTAAAACTTCAAGTACTATATTGACTAGATATGAAGAGAAAGGACAATCTTGTCTTGTTCCTGATTTTAGTGAAATTGTTTTGAGATTCTCTCTTTTTAATTTTATGTTGGATATAGGCTTGTTATAAATTGGCTTTACTACATTTACATATGTCCCTTATATCTCTGATCTTACCTGGAAATTTACCATGAAGGGGTATTGGCTTTTGTCAAAGGTTTTTTTCAGTGTCTAATGGATATTCATATGAGATTTTTTTCTTTCCATTTATTTATATGGTGGATTACGTTGACTTATTATTGTATGTTGAACTGTCCTTCCGTTCTGGAATAAAACCTACTTGATCATGGTGGATAATCTTCTTGATGTGTTATTGTTTTGATGTGTTTATCTGGAGACTGATGGGAGAGCTGGGCAGGAAACATGATGGTACAGGAAAGTCTGTTTCTACTATGACAGGAATGCTAGAAACTACCATTATGGACAAAGCCATCTAATGAAGCCTCACTGAATCTACATGAGTCAAAATATGCTGTTCAACTATGGTATCTAAGTCAATGCTAAGGATATGACCAAGTACCACCATGTTGAGTACATTAAATACTTACATTATATCACCCAGACAACATGTCTGAGTATAGCATGCAGATACAGAGATTAAATGTTGGTAAGGTCTGTCTAGTATTTGATGGCTTCTTTGAGTTCTGTTGGTTGTCTACTGATGACTCTGTGACAGGTGCAGCAGATGCACATTACTGTGAACTAGGCTGGTAGCCTGTGTCATACAAAGAATTGGCTTCTGTAAGGTCAATGATACTGTCTTGGCCTTCTTGCAACTGTTCAAGTGTCATCAAAGTGTGTTATATATTGACATTGATATTTACTATGAGGATGGCACAGAAGAGGTCTTCAGTACCACAAAGTCATGATTGTGTCCATTTATAAATACCAAGAGCACTTCCCAGGAACTGGGGACCTACAGAATATTAGGGATGTCAACTACCATGAGATGAGATCAGTGATGGAGTCCCATGAAGCCATTTTCAAGTTCATCATATCCAAAGTAATGGAGAAGTTCCTACCAAGTGCAGTAGCCTTACAATGGGGAGGAAGGAATGGACCCTTACAATGGGTCCAGGAAGTAGTTAGATTGCTTCTATGTGATCATCAAAGATAGAATGTCCAGTGTTTGGAATTTGTCAAGAGTTTCAACTTGCTATGCTAATGCTAGAAGGAGGGACAATCCATAATGTCACTCTGTGCTAGATGTAAGAAACAGCTCTGGCCCTTGACACAGAGGTCCCTAATGATCTACCATACAGTGATTAGTTTGAATACTTTGGACCATATTCTAAGTACATCAGTCTTTCCAGTAACTAACCAGTTCAATCCTAAACTTTCCAGTAACTAATCACAACACTGATGAATACCTGGAAAAGATCAAGCAGTTGCTTTTTGAGAACTTGAGGATGCTCTCCCCATGCTCCTGGGGTCCAAACGCAGGCAGTACCTGAATATGCCATCCTAGATGCGAGTGGTAAAGAGAATAAGGAAGACCCTGACTAACACATCTCCATCCTCTGACAAGCAAATTGTCTATAAGGAAGACTTTTCCAATTCAGATGAGAAGGGTGAAGGTGGTCACAGGAACTTTTCTAATTTCAAAAAAGCCAAAAGAGTCAAAACAGAGGATGAAAAAGAGAAAGATCCAGAAGAGGAAAAAGAAGTAACAGAAGAGGGGGAAAACAAGGAGGAGAAGCCAGAAGTTGAAAGTTGGAAGCCAAAGGGGTTAAAGAAGAGGTCAAGCTGGCCTGAGCAAGATCTGCAGTTCAGGCCTGTGCCCAACTTCCTCATTTTTCCACAATCTCTCATATTTTATTCTAATATCTGTGAATTTATATGAAATATATTAAATATAATGTTCTCAGGGACTAAATAGGAACTAGGGACCAGAGCCCGGGGCAGTGGTGCTAGGGAGCTCTTCCCAAAGTTATTTTGTCTATCCTGTCCCAGGTCTTCATTTTGAACCATGTAAGGTATGAGTGGGAAGGAAACAACCACAAGACAAAGTCCTGAAGTGCCCAGTGTCTACTTAGGAGCTCTGCTCAGATGTTCTTACTGAGCTTCTAGAAGGGAAGACTAGGTCTTCTGGGACTCTTTTATTCAGCCTAAGGTTATACAAGTCATTTTTAGATTAGTTCTGTTTATATCTTCCCAGGAGTCTCAGGCAAGCAGAAGAACTCATATTGCCTTGTCTCACCCAGTTCTGCAGGTAGAAATGGTTAGCCTAATATTCTTTTTTGAAATATTTTCATGTTGTGACACTCTTTGTAATAAAACAACACATTGCTATTAAAAATTGTTTATCTAATCTAGATTTAACTGTAGTAAGTGGTTCCTACCAAGGAGATTATACATTATTTTTCAAATTTCCAATTTTATGGAGTATAGATTTTAGAAGTATGATCTAGTGATATTTTTAGATTTCCTTGGTATCTTGTTATGTCCCCCTTTTGATTTCTGATTTCGTTAATTTAGATATTCTCTCTCCACCTTTTAGTTAGTTTGGATATGTGTTTGCCTGTCTTCTTGATTTTTCTTAAAGAACTAACTTTCTGTTTCATGGATACTTTGTATTGTTCACTTTGTTTCTATTTTATTGATTTCAGCCCTGAGTTTATTTCCTGCTATCTAACTCCTCTTGGGTGTGCTTCTTTTTGTTCTAGAGCTTTCAGTTCTGTTAAGTTGCTAGTATGCAAACTCTCTCTTTTTTTAATTTTATATTTAATTTATTTTTTACACTCCATATTCCATTCCCTGCCACTCCCATCAACTCTCCAGCTGCTCCACATCCCGCAAATCCTCCCCAACCCACCATGTCTCTACATGGATGCCCCCACCCCCACCCCACCTGACCTCTAAACTCCCTGGGGCTTCCAGTCTCTTGAGGGTTAGGTGCATCATCTCTGAATGAACACAGACCTGGAAGTCCTCTACTATATGTGTATTGAGGGCCTCATATCAGCTGGTATATGCTGTCTGTTTGGTGGTGCAATGTTTGGAAATCTTGGGGGTCCCGATTAATTGAGACTGCTGGTCCTCCTACAGGGTTGCCATTCTTCTCAGCTTCGTTCAGCCTTCCCTAATTCAACAAGAGGGGACAGATGCTTCTGTCCATTGGTTGGGTGCAAATATCTGCATCTGACTCTTTCAGCTGCTTGCTAGGTCTTCTGGAGGGCAGCCATGATAGGTCCCTTTTAGTGAGTGCTCCATAGCCTCAGTAATAGTGTCAGGCCTTGGGACCTCCCCTTGAGCTGGATCCCACTTTGGGATTGTCATTGGACCTTCTTTTCCTCAGGCTTCTCTCCATTTCCATGCCTGTAATTCTTTCTTTTTTTAACTTATTTTTTATTAGATATTTTCCTTATTTATATTTCAAATGATATCCCCTGTCCTGGTTTCCCCTCTGAAAAAAAAAAAACATGTTCCTTCCCCCTACCCCCTGCTCACCAACCCACCCCTCTCCTTCTTCCTGGCCCTGGTATTCCCCTACACTGAGGTATAGAACCTTCACAGGGGCAAGGGCCTATCCTTCCATTGATGACCAACTAGGCCATCCTCTGCTACATATGCAGCTGGGGCCTTGAGTCCCACCATGTGTACTCTTTGATTGGAGGTTTCCTTCAACAGAGGAATGGATACAGAAAATGTGGTACATTTACACAATGGAGTACTACTCAGCTATTAAAAACAATGAATTTATGAATTCTTAGGGAAATGGATGGATCTGGAGAATATCATCCTGAGTGAGGTAACCCAATCACAAAAGAACACACATGTATGCACTCACTGATAAGTGGATATTAGCCCAGAAGCTCAGAATACCCAAGACACAATCCACAAACCACAAGAAACTCAAGAAGAAGGAAGACCAAAGTGTGGATACATCAATCCTTCTTAGAAGAAGAAACAAAATACCCATGGAAGGAGTTGTAGAGACAAAGTGTGGAGCAAAGACTGAAGGAAGGACAATCCAGAGACTGCCCTACCTGAGAATCCTCCCCATATTCAATCACCAAGCCCAGACACTATTGTGGATGCCAGCAAGTGCTGGCTGACAGGAGCCTGATATAGCTGAATCCTGAGAGGCTCTGCCAGTGCCCAACTAATACAGAAGAAGAGGCTCACAGCCATCCATTGGACTGAGTACAGGGTCCCCAATGAAGGAGCTAGAGAAAGGATCCAAGGAGCTGAAGGGGTTTGCAATCCCTTAGGATGAACAACAATATGAACTAACTAGTACCCTCAGAGCTCCCAGGGACTAAAACTCCAACCAAAGAGTACACATAAAGAGCAAACTCTCTTTATGTAGGCACTTAGTGCAATGAACTTCCCAAATAGTACCATTTTCACTGTGTCCCATAAGCTCAGATATGCTGTGCCTTCATTTTCATTGAATTCTAGGAAGTTTTTAATTTCTTTCTGTTAGTCGGTCTTGGCCTAGTTTTCAGTGAGTGGAGAGCTATTCAGTTTCCATGAGTTTGTAAGCTTTCTGTTGTTTCTGTTGTTGATATCGAGCTTTAGGCCATGGTGGTCTGATAGGATGCAGGGAGTTATTTCAGTTTTCTTATATCTATTGAAGTTGCTGTGTGTCTAATTCTGTGGTCTGTTTTGGAGAAAGCTCTGTGAAGTGCTGAGAAGAAGGTATATCCTTTTGTTTAGATTGAATATTCGGTAAGTATCAGTTGGGTTCATTTGGTTTATAGCATCAGTTAGCTCCAGCATTTCTATTTAGAATTTTGTCTGGATGACCTGTCTGTTGGTGAGAGTGGGGTATCCAAGTCTCCCACTATTAGAGTGTGAGGGGAAATATGTGATTTAAGCTGCAGTACTGTCTCTTTTACAGAAGTGGGTGCCCCTGTGTTTGGGGCACTGATATCAAGAATTGAAATACCATATGATGGCTTTTTTTTTATTAGTATGCAGTATCCTTTACCATCTCTTTTGATTAATTTTGGCTTAAAGTCTGTTTGTTAGGTATTAAAATGGCTACACCAGCTTGCTTCTTTGTTCTTTCTGCTTGGAATATCTCTTTCAACTCCTTTACTCTAAGTCTATGACTACAATGTATATCCTTAATGTTGATGAATGTTTCCTGTGTGCAGCCGAAGGATGGGTCCTCTTTCACATCCATCTTTTAGTTTGTTTTTTTTATTGGAAAATTGCAACCATTGATATTGAGAGATATCAATGAGCAATAATTGTTAATTCCTGTTATTTTGTTGGTGGTGGGGGGATATATAAGTGTTTCCCTTCTTTTATTTTTTTCTGGTATGAAATTGTTCATTTCCTGTGTTCCATGATTAATGTTAACCTTGGTTTGGAGTTTTTCTTCTAGGATCTTCTGTAGGAATGGAATTATAGATAGACCATGTTTAAATTTGATTTATCATGGAAATTCTTATTTTCTCCATCTATAAAGATTGAAAATTTTGCTGGGTAGAGATCCTTTCTTGTGCTTCAGCTGTGTTGAATTATTCAGGGCCTGATGGGGTTGGATAGTTGAGCTATAATGGAGACATATTGCCCTAGCTGTTACTGGTTGTGTTCTTATGCTGGCATCTAGCCATCTGAGTTTGAGATAATCATAGGTCTAGGTGCTGATTTCTGGGTTTGTCTTTGCTGAGTGGGTATTTTGTTCCATTGATTCTGTTTCCTCTCTGGATTTTCAGAGAATGTGCTGTTAGTTCTACTAGCCTCTTTGGCTGCTGTGTTCATGGGAAGAATGCTTGCTGGTGTTGGAGGCCAGGGAAAGGGCAAGGCCAGGGTGAGATAGCCTGTTGCAGCATTAGGTATAACCCTGAGGATTAGGTCTTGGGGAACAGAGAGTTGAAAACGTCTGAGGCTAGACTATCTGGTCATCTGACAGCTGTGGCCTTTGATTAAGTAGGGCATGTCTGCCCGAGTTGGGGAATGAGACACAGTAATTGCATGGAGGGGATGCCAGTGAGGATGTTCTGTAGGATCCACAGAAGTAGTAGACAGGGGGAAGGGAGGTTGCAGCTGGTGTTCTATTTCACCACTATGGGCAATCCCTAGAATTGGGTCTGGGGATCAGAGAAAGTGGAGAAGATCCATGAGCAGCCTACCTAGTCTTCTAAAATTTATTAATTCTTAGTTAGTGCATTCTCAATGTATCTGTCCTAGTTTAAGTGCAAATGGGCATTAAACACAGAAAACAAATAGCTGGCCCTTATTTGTGAAGCTAACAGTTTTCCCAGTGTTTCAAAGATTTATGATCTTAAGATTTTATACTGGGTTCAAATGTCTTATTATACTGTTATGTATTGCTAACTACACAGATGATATAACTATGTAATCCAAAAGAGAAACAAACAGAAAAGAGAAAGTGGGGGAGGAGGGGAGAAAAAGAAGGAGAAAGGGAAGGAAGAGAAGGAAAAGAAAGATAAAGAGGTGGAGGAGGAAGCAGAGGAGGAGACGGAGGAGGAGGACAGGAATGAGGAGAGAGGTATTACTTTCCCCTACCTTCGGGTTAGTGAATCTCGGTCTCTGTAAACTTGGATCAGACATTTGACCTCTCTGAGTCTGCTTGCTCTTCTAGAAAATGTGGGTAGCCGTGCTACATCAGACTCATTTTTAACTCAAAGAAAGTAATTAATCGGAAGAACTTCAGAAAATGGCATTTGCATTTCTCTAATCCCATCAATCTAACACAATTGATAATATTTTTATACACATCTTTCCAAATATTTTCCCAATGAATAAGCGTTGATGGCAGTGAACAGAATACAGATAGAAACTTTGCACTAACAAAGCCAGAGGGGGCTGACGCAGGATGGCCACTGTCCTCATCCTTTTGCATCCAGTGCACTTTTGGAGTTCTTGGAAAACAAAAAACTTCCAGTTCACATTTTATCATTTTCTGCCTCACATACTTTGCTTATGTTTTCCAATTTCCTTATGGCATAGTGGTGGCAACTTCTGGTCTCTACTCCATACGGTCTGAGGGATCCTGTGACTCTCCTGATTCTCATTTCAACAGCATTAAGATGAAACTTCTCTCAGAACTCCCCCAAAGCCTTCCCTGGAAGAATCAGAGGCCTTAGGAAGGAAATCTTTTCTCTCACACAAACCTCCTCTATGTTTGAAGCTTCAGAGCTCATACTAACCTGCCTGCCCTCATTGGTTTCTGCCTAGTCA
Organism: Mastomys coucha; assembly: GCF_008632895.1. Taxonomy (NCBI): domain Eukaryota; kingdom Metazoa; phylum Chordata; class Mammalia; order Rodentia; family Muridae; genus Mastomys; species Mastomys coucha. The sequence continues at coordinate 1,164,116 of NW_022196915.1, read as the reverse complement.
TCAGCTAGCTCAGTGGGATTTTTCTTGCTAGTGTGTCCCTCAATACCTGCCTGTCCTTGGGCTAAGCTGAGATGGTCACTGAACTAGAGCAAGCTGATGTCTCTGGTCTCATCTTAAGGGTTACCATAATGCCCTCTCTAATGTTCTGCCAAGTGGGAGCTGGTAGGCCCAGCCTCATTTGGAGATTGCATCTACTCATTCTGGCTAGGTCCTGGGCCCATCCTCATTAGTCTAAACTTTCTGCTTGGCAATAATCCTACAAACATTCACAACTCCCTGAGTGCTATTAGACTGAACTTTTTGTAATTACAGATTTGGTTAACCTTTGGACACCTCTGTGATTTTTCAATAGCTACTCCTTGCTATGCTGGTTAAGGTCCAAGGAAGCTTAAAATAATATTACCAGTTCTCAGCAAAGATGCCAATGACAAAAAAAAGAGGTTCAGAGAAAACTGCTGATGCATCCAGACCATACCAGGATACAGCCAAGCCTGCTCAGAGAAGCAGAACTACAACACACATATTCAAAACTTCTGAGAGCCTTCAGTGAGATGAGTTCATAAAAGGCAAAGGATCTGTGCAGATAGGAATGGCACAGACCAGGTGCCTCAGCAGCCTCCTAATCTAACAGTTCACAAATTGCAGCAGAGATGTGTGCAAATAGTATAAGAGAATGTGTAATTGAGCAACACTTTTTTCTGGGGAGTTCTCAGAAAAGGGAAAGAAGATGCATCCTGAGATTGGAATTTGAGGGTAAGTAATTTACATATGTGAGCCCAAAAAATCGTGTAGTAGGAAACTAGACAAGCAGCAAGAGAGAACACAGAAGAGCAGAAGAGGGCAGGTAGTGAAAGGCTTCCCCTCCTGGAGAAGCTCAGAAGCAGGGCCCAGTTCACACTTGTGTTTCCCTGCTCCAGAGCCACTACTGGTAACCAGGAAGAACGGAAGGCAGGGAAACTGATTAGATGAAGCCCTTGAGCTTGCCTTGAACTTAACTCAGCTCAGAGGGCAGACTCTAGAGCAGCAGCTCCCAACATGTGGGTCACAGCCCCTTGGGGGGTTGCATATCAGATGTCTTTCCTATCAAAAATAACTTTATAGTTGGGGGTCACCACAGCATGAGGCTATAGCATCAGTGAGGTTGAGAACCACTGCTTTGGAGCAATGATGTAAAGAAAAGCAAAGAGCTACAGCCAGCGGTACCTCCCATCCTGTCCACCCAGAAGGCATACAGAGTACCATAGTCTCCTTCTGCAGTGGCACAACTTACACTTAGGCTAAGGGTTGGAAGAAACTGAGCCACGCTTGAGAACTCCAGGCTCTCCTTCTTGTCCTGTCTTTATGTATGGTATAAATTCTCCATGAAGTAAAAACTACTGCATTGAAGTTTAAACTTTTCTAAAAGCCATATTTGTAGAATGCAGCAGGCCTGAATCTTAAATCCCAAATGTTATATCGCAGGCCAAAGATTATCAGTGCATAGTCATATGTGTGATGCCAAATGAGGTGCCACTCAGGCACATACATAAAGGGAGCCTCTGGTGAGGATGCTTACCATGTGAGAACAGATTAAAGGGATGGGTAGGGAAAAGAGAAAACAAATTGTAGCCTATTCCTGTGCTCCATGAAGCCACCTCAGGTATGAATGACATAGTGTTTCATGGTGACAGTCATGTCAGTGCGAGCACTGATGGGTTACCTGAAAATCTGCATAGAGATCTTCACTGTCTTGCTGCTTGTGTTCCTTATGACAACCAGTTAACTATGAACACACAGTCAGGAGCAGGGAGACAGGAATGAATGAAACATGAGGAAGCTGGAACCAGCTGGGGCACTCCACTCTCCAAAGTTGAAACATTAAACTACAGGCCATGGCTTATTTTTCAAAATTTGTGAATGTGTGGTTGTAGGGCTGTGGGTGGGGCCTAGAGAGATGGGTCAGTGTCTAAGAGAATGTGTTGCTCCTGCAGAGTTGTGGCATTTGTTTCACAGCACCCACACAGTAGCTCACAACCATCTGTAACTTCAGGTACCAGGAACCCAGTGCTGCCTTCTGTATTCTGTGGGCACCAGACACACATGTAATACATGTATGTACATTCAGGCAAAGTGCTCAGACACATTAAAAAATGAATAATGTTTTTAAACACTGTATAAATGCCTGTGTGTATATATATGTATCCATGTGCCAGTTGACAGGCAGATCAGGGCCAGGTGTCTTCCTCAAATAACTACTCAGTTTATCTTTAAAAACAAGTCTTTCACTGAGCCCAGGACTTGAAGATCTGGCTAGACTGGCCAGCCAGTGAGCATCAGCCATGCTCCCATCGATGCCCCTTCAGTGACCTACTCTTTAGTCATGAGCTAGGAATCAAGCTTGGGTCAACACGTTTGTGTGATGAGGCCTTTCCCAACAAACCCATCCTTCAGCCTTCTTACTTTGTTTTTGTAGGTGCTGGATTAAACATCTGACCTTATGTATACTAAACACATGTTCAACCCCTAAGCTTTACACCTTTTCCAACTGTATTTTACATGGTGTGCCTGGACAGACTTTCTCTCTGCCTGCCATTGTCTCTGAACTTGTCTTGGAAGATGTGCTTGTCTCTACAACTACCTGTGTTGCCAAGCAACATTTAGGCCTTAGCTGCTCAGAACAGAATTCAGGACTCTGGTCAGGTTATCTGCAAGGCTTTGGGGAGAAGTATTTTTAAATTTTGTTCTTTGAACAAATAAAGGTTGTTTTAATGATGTAAGGAAGGAAGTGGGTAAGGAAAACCTGCTTATGAATCCACCACTTGGATTTGGCTGCCCTGGGTTCAAGAACAAGCTTGGTTATATAGTTAGTTTCAGGCACCTGAGCATAGAGTGAGAACTTGTTTCAAAATAAAAGACTAGGTAAGACTCGAAAGTGTAATTCCAAGACTTGAGTAGCTGAGGCAGGAGGACCAGAGCATATTCAAAGCAACCTGAGCTGCATAATCCTAACCCCTACTCTGTTCCTTCATTTTAGGAGATGCACAGAGCAGTGTGGCTAGAGAGACTAACCATATTGGTGAACTCTGGGCCTGATGAGAGACCCTTCCTCCAAAGGAAATAAGGTGGAAATATGAATGAGAAAGATTCCTAGCATCAGCCTTTGCTGTCTATCCATACACACACACACCAATCCACCCACACATGTACAAACACACACCACACATAAATAAACTCAAGTCCAAGTGAATCAAGGACCTCCACATAAAACCAGATACACTGAATCTAATAGAACAGAAAGTGGGGAAAAGCCTCAAACTCATGGGCACAGGGGAAAATTTCCTGAACAGAACACCAATAGCTTCTGCTCTAAGATCAAGAACTGACAAATGGGACCTCATAAATTGCAAAGCTTCTGTAAGGCAAAGGACACTGTCAACAGGACAAAATGGCAACCAACAGGTTTGGAAAAGGTTTTTACCAACCCTACATATGATAGAGGGCTAATATCCAATATATACAAAGAACTCAAGAAGTTAGACTCTGGAGAACCAAATAACCCTATTAAAAAATAGGGAATTCTAAACAAAGAATTCTCAATTGAGGAATACCAACTGGATGAAAAGTACCTAAAGAAATGTTCGATATCTTTACTCATCAGGGAAATGCAAATCAAAACAACCCTGAGATTCTACCTCACACCAGTCAGAATAGTTAAGATCAAAAACTCAGATGACACAGATGACTCAGATGACAGCTTCACAGCAGATGCTGGTGAGGCTGTGGAGAAAGAGGAACACTCCTCCATTGCTGATGGACTGCAAGCTGGTACAACCACTCAGGAAATCAGTTTCACAGTTCCTCAGAAAATTGGACATAGTACTACTTGACGACCCAGCCATACCATTCCTGGGCACATACTCAGAAGATGCCCCAAAATGTAATAAGAACACATTCTCCACTATGTTCATAGCAGCCATATGTATGATAGCCTGAAACTGGAAACAACCCAGATGTCCCTCAACAGAGGAATGGATACAGAAAACGTGGTACATTTACACAATGAAATACTATTCAGCTATTAAAAACAATGACTTCATGAAATTCACAGGCAAATGGATGGATCTAGAAAATATCATCCTGAGTGAGTTAACTGTCACAAAATACCACATATGATATATACTCACTGATAAGTGGATATTAGATAAAGAGCATGGAATACCCATGATACAACTCACAGACCCCATGAAGCTCAAGAAGAAGGAAGACAAAGGAGTGAATGCTTCAGTCCTACTTAAGAAGGGAAACAAAATAATCAAGAGAAGTAGAGGATGGAAGGGACTTGGGAAGAAGAGAAGAGGTAGAGGGGAAAAGGAGGTGTAGAATCAAGTATGGGAGATGAAGGGTAAGAAAATTGAACAGAGGTGTGTAGCAATGAGGGATGGGGCCACTCACCCATCTCCAAAAATTTTAACCCAAAATTGCTCCTGTCTAAAGGAAATACAGGGACAAAGTGTGAAGCAGAAACTGAAGGAAAGGCCATCCAGAGACTGCCCCACCTGGGGATCCATCCCACATGCAGACATCAAACCCAGACACTATTGCTGATGCCAAGAAGAGCTTGCTAACAGGAGCCTGATACAGCTGTCTCCTGAGAGGCTCTGCTAGATCCTGACCAATATATATGCAGATGCTCTCAGAAAACCATTGGACTGAGCACAGAAACTCCCAATGGAGGAGTTAAAGGAAGGACTGGGGGAGCTGAAGGGGCCTTATTTGGCATCAGTGTGAAGGGAGGCCCTTGGTCCTGTGAAGGCTTGATGCCCCAGTGTAGAGGAATGCTAGGATAGTGGAAGGGGAAAAGGTGAGTGTGTGTGGAGGGAGCACCCTCATAGAAGCAGAGTAAGGGGGATAGCATAGGGGGTTTGCAGAGAGAAAACCAGGAAAGGGGATAACATTTGAAATGTAAATAAATAGAATATTCAACTAAAAAAAATAAAAAGAAAAGGAAAAGAAAAAAAGAACAATGTAAAGTTGTTTTCATGATGACTGTGGTGTGAACTGGACTAGAGAGCAAATCCATGGGGATTTAGAACACCCGATCTTTGTGCAGCGGTTCTTAAGGCTGCTAGTGTGAGTTCAGTACAAGCTGCCCATGGGGGACTGTGTGGCTTAGAGTACTCCTTCTGTGTGAACTTAGCCTTGTAAATACAAGAAAGAGAATTGAACAACTACTAACAATTTCAGTTAGTACTACAAGTCAGTAAATAAATAAATAAATAAATAAATAAATAAATAGGTTGAGAATAGAACCTTTAGCTCTTAAAGTCTCCTCCTTAAGAGTGGAAGATAACCTAACTTACAAACAACATAGCATAGGGATAAGAGACACAAGAAAAATTCATATTAGCAGCAATAAGTCCAAACAAATTTGGCTGAATAGCAGCAGCGTTAGCATTTCTCGTTGTTGCAGTCTGTGGTGGATGTCTATTTCTCTTGTCCTTCTCCCTCCTCTCAGCGACTCTTTGTGAGCAGTAGATGCAGGGCTGCTTGGACCAGTCTTTCGGGGATCTAGATTAGGGATTCTGCATTCTGACCGAAGCCACACGTTGAGGCGCCAACTACCACGGACTGGGATTTCTTACGGGGTCCCTTGTTCCGCAGGACGATGGGTTCTGGCCAGGTGTGCATGGGATTCGGCTTTTTGACAAACAGACACTACACAAGAAGTGTTCTATCTGAATGTATTTCTTACAAAATTAACATGAGGCTTTTACAATCATTGTGAAAGAGAAATGAAAAATCTGGCAGCTCAGTAGTCGAGGTACATCTGAGGCCACCTAAAACACACTAGGTCTAAAACAGCAGCCATCTCCTCTGGACTGGCACAACACCCTGGGCTCCGAGCATGTTCGAGCTGCATGGTCCTGGCCAGGAGGGTAGAGGCTCAAATCTCGAATCTTCAATGTTGAATCTTCAATGTTGAATGCTCAATCTCTTGAATCTTGACAGGTGCTGCACCCCCCAGGCCCAGGCGCTCTGGGCCCGGGGGGGGGGGGGAGTACGAACTGCATGAATCTAAGCCCTAGTCCACCTAAATTCTGGTTCTAATCCAAGTGTGAGTGAGTCCGAATGCTGAATGCAGACTAGTCAAACCCTGGTTTAGAATGTTAAGCCATTCTAACTAATTGCCTCCAGCTTTGTGGGTAGGGCACTGAAGCTCACAGAATGAGAGACTTATCCCAGGACAAGGTCAAGTAAAATCCTCATTCTCAGTCTTGTACTACAGCTGAACCACTCCTAAGAATTAGCAAGAGACTGTCTCTACTTCCCCAAAAGATTAGCATAGTGGGTGTTTTACCTAGGATGGGCGGGACCTTAATTTGAGAGTGTGTGCGTGAGAGCATTCAGCATTTTAGATTCAGCAGTCTGCATTCAGCATTCGGACTTGCTCGCACTCGGATTAGAACCAGAATTTAGGTGGACTAGGGCTTAGATTCATGCAGTTCGTACTCCCCCCCCCCCCCGGGCCCAGAGCGCCTGGGCCTGGGGGGTGCAGCACCTGTCAAGATTCAAGAGATTGAGCATTCAACATTGAAGATTCGAGATTTGAGCCTCTACCCTCCTGGCCAGGACCATGCAGCTCGAACATGTTCGGAGCCCGGGGTGTTGTGGCAGTCCAGAGGAGATGGCTGCTGTTTTAGACCTAGTGTGTTTTAGGTGGCCTCAGATGTACCTCGACTACTGAGCTACCAGATTTTTCATTTCTCTTTTACAATGATTGTAAAAGCCTCATGTTAATTTTGTAAGAAATACATTCAGATAGGCCAAAAAAAAAAAAAAGAGTGGAAGATAAAGATAGAAACACTGGGGGCTGAAGAGATGGCTCAGGGGTTAAGAGCACTGGCTGCTCTTCCCGAGGTCCTGAGTTCAATTCCCAGCAACCACATAGTGGCTCACAACCATCTGTAATGGGATCTGATACCCTTTTCTGGTGTGTCTGGAAGTCATGACAGTGTACTAATATACTTAAATTAAATAAAATCTTTAAAAAAAGATATAAACACTGATAAAAGTGTCCATCCCTGTGTCTCTTGCAAATACAAATAATGTAAACAAAATTCAAAGTGAAACAATGTAATTATCTCTCCATAGGGACAGACTGAACAATGACAAGGCTGACAAGATATCAATATGGGTTTTCTGTTGCAACTATTCAGTCCTGCCATTGTGGCTCAAAAGCAGTCAGAGGCAACACATAAGGACAGGTAAAACTGTATTCTCACAAAACTGTACTTATGAAAGCAGGACTGGGAGGGCTTCCACCCTTGGGCTGTAGTTTGGTGGAACGATATGTAGATCATCATATAAGATGCCCAAGTTCTGTTGACAAGTGGAAAGTGTGAGGCTAGGCAGCAGCCGTCACTGGAGGTTTTGAGGAAAGGGGTCATCAGGTAGCTCTTGGTCTGGTATCCCAGAGTTTCTTGTGTGTACGTGTGCCACCACACCAGGCTGAAAACAAAGCCTTAAAAAGGAATAACAACTGTACATACCTAACACCTGTTTCAGGCAACAGGAGTGTCACTGTCATCTGTCCCCTCTTCTGCCCATTTGTATTCATCTTTCCGTAGAGTAGGGGGAATAAAACATAGAAATGGATACATTACTCTAAAAAATGGCACTCTGGAGAGAAATTATTCTAATGGCTCAGAAACAGAGGCATCCTTACAATCTTCCCGTTTGTCACTGTCATCTAGATCAGAAGCTGAAAGAGCTGCATTGTGGCAGGCCATAGCACACACTGAATCTGTCATGAAAGAAGCCCAGCCTAGGTCATTTTTGTGCTAAGCAGGACCTCTTTTATATATCCTTCCAATAGCTGAAAGTCTCTCTCTGGACCTCTGTGTTCTTCCACACTGAAGAAACACCAAGCACATTTCTTAACTTGTAAATTCTCACAAGGCCTCTCTCTGAGTGTTCTCTGAACGCTGGTGCGCGACACAGAACCATTAGTTGTTCAGAGCTCTTTCTGCAATGGTATTTCTAACACACTCTAGGGGTTTAAAAGCCAGGACACAGAGACTGTGTGACCAGCAGCTGTTAACTCAGAAAGCTGTCCCCCATCCCCAGTAGTTCTCTACAGCTGTTAAACTGTGGACATGGGTCACGGATGTTTTCCGTGAATGACCTCAACAGATGTGAAGGTCACAGCAGTTTAAATTGAAATGGTGACCTCTGACCAGGAAAGCTGAGGTTCCCTTTGGGGCATTTCAGTATCATCAATAAAACAATTTAGCAACAGACTTAGAAAGATGCTCAAGGACATGTTTTACTAGGACTAAAGAAAGAAAGAAAAAAAAAAAAAAAAAAAAAAAAGCACAGTCAGGTGAAAATCCAAACAGCCTGGGGAGATGGGGTAGGGATGGAAAAGTCAGGCCTCTTAGGTGGAACACAGAATAGAACTAGCCAAATGGTTAGCTTATTACAAAAGGAAGAAACACTCCCAAGAATGGAAGTGGGCTAGTGAACAGAGACAGAGCCCCCCAAGCACCTAGGCACACAGGTACATATATGGTCTTTTACACCCACCCCAGCCACTGTTCTCATTTTGTATTTCTTGGGTGGTTTATTTTTTATGTTTGTTTTGTTTTGTTAGTTTTTGTTTTGTCTTGGTGGGGTGTTGTTTTGTTTTTCTTTGTTGTTTTTGTTATTGCTATTGTCTTTGTTTGTTTTTTAGCATGCTCTGTTTCTTAGATGGTGCCCATGTTAGGAAGGGTTCCATCTGATGGGTTTTGAGTCGCGGCAGAAAGCGTCTGCAGACACCAGGCCCAGGCAGTTTCATGTGTAAGAGGTTTAATTGGAAGGGGGGTAGGGGGGTAGCAGCGCAGGAAGAGAGAAGGGGGAGAGAGAAGAAGAAAAAGAGAGAGAAAGAGGGAACTACCCACATATTTATATGTGGGGTGACGTAGTAATCCAGGTAAAGGTGGGAGCTGAGCCCAATGGATTCTGGGAATATGGTGGCCGTTGCCTTGGTGACAGGTCTGTGGACCCGCCCACATATCTGCTGCAGGCAGGTTCTTGATGCTAACACCATCTTCCTCAGAAAACTTTCTTCCCTGATGTTAATCTTCATGTACCTCTCCTAATTTTCTGTCACATTCTAGCTGAAAAGAAGTGATAATTTCCCCATGCTATTTGAGAAGACAACCCATTCCAGAGAGCAAGGAAAAATAATTTATAGCAGGAATGATTTTAGGAGCTAGGTCAAAGTTGCTTAATGAGATGTTATTTACCATTTAATCACATTTTCAAAAACTCCCACCCCAGCAACATATATGAGAAAACAGTCTTGCTGGAATAGGGTGTCTGTAGTGACAATTTTGGAGTTTTGGTTTCTTTGAAAAATAGAGATATTATATGTTTTCATCTTAATGCCAGGTATGAGATATGAGGCTACTTCAGATTGTCCACAGCAGCTGACAAGGATTTGCCTCTTGCTCTAGCAAGGATATGATTTTTGCCAGCTGCAGATAGTTTCTGTGATTGTGTGACATTTGGAATTCTGGGACTTTTCACAAGCATATAAATGCTAGGGCCCCAAGAGGGAGGGCAATTTGTTGGTTAGTTGTTGCTTGGTTGAGTGGTGGCGGTGGTGGTGATGGTAGTGGCCACTGTTTGTTAAGTAGTCCTGTACAAAGAAGAAACAACAACAAGAAATTAGATATCCTGACAATGAAGATCAAACATGCCCCAAGGAACTAGACACCCATAATCAGCAAATAGTCATCTAACAATAACACCGCCCCTTCTGACCCTTGACTTTATTCAAGGATCTCTTTCCTTTCCTCTCTATCTGTTTTTCTCTCCTACCTAGTGTTAGAAGATTCAAAGTGTGGAAGAAAATGGGTGGAAAAGAGTGGATGAAAAAAACCATAAAGTAGCAAAGACAGCTACAGGTGGCTTAAGATGGAACTGTGGTGAAGGGGTGAGGCATGAGGCTACAGGTAGGGAGAAATGTCAGGTTCGCCCATGGTATCAGACCCAATGGAATTCATCTGCAGTGTGGTGGATGTGTGGATACCCACAGGGCTGAGGCAGGGAGACAGCACTCTCCCCATCATCCCTTCTCCACATCCTGACCTCCATTTTGGGTCACTTGGCAACCTGTAATGAATTCTCCTCAAGGCAAGTTCCCCATTCTCAATACACATGGCCCTTGATCTGAAGTCCAAGTAGAAAATTAGAGAACAAGCATTTGAACCCAAGTCCGGGAGCCAATGGACCAAATTCTTAATTGTGTTCACTTTTTATATCATGTACTGTAAGATCCTGAGAGCCGAGTCTCCAAGATGTCCCACTCACAAAGACACAGAGATGGAGATCGATGCAATAAGCAAGAGGTTTAATGATCCAGTATACTGGGGTCATCCCACAATTGGGGCAAAGGCAACCACAAGGAACAAAAGCATACACTCTTTATACCCTTTTCAGAATATAGGTTTTGGTTTACAGCATGAGTTGGTTCTCTCATTGGTGGAGCCAATTGTTCTTTGTGTCCATTGTCCCTGGTGCACCAGTTGAGGAGGAGATACCTTTTGCACGTAGAAGGGGTGGGGAGAGATCTACCCCTCACTGTAGGTGGGATGTTTCCTGGAACAGAGCATTACTCCCTGCAATTGGGGTATCTCCTGGGACAGATGTTTATTCAGTAGACTCTTTTGAAGCTCCCTGACTTTAAGCTTAATGGACATTCCTGGCTTCCCGGTATTTTAATGAGGTGTCCCTGTTTGCTCAATTCTTACAGTACAAATACATTTAGGGGATTTTGGGCTTCAGGTGACTTTGTATGTGTGTCAGGCCCTTGCCTCCTGTCATGTTTGGTATTGTATTCTGGGACAGAAACACTCCAATGTAACATCACTGACCTGTGCTCATGCACAGGCTCTGCTCCTGGTGGTTGGTGTCTAGACTTGGCATTTCCACTTGTGTGTGCCTTAATTGAAGAAATGTTCACAAATAGCTAAGTAGCAGAAGTTTGAGACAACAACAAATGTGCAGGGTGGATATACTAACTAAGGAGCAATGGGACCTAAAAACTAAGGATTACTTCCTTTTGTGTACACAAGAGGAAGAATTGGTTGTCAGGGACAAGGGGTAGGTACTTCTCGGTTTTCATTAAGCTTGTCCCCCAGTCATGCACAGGGAATGGTAAGTAGGGGATTCTCTCTAAAAGTTCACTGTGAAGACATAGTTTGTCTTACTGCACTTGGACCTTGGTCAGTCCAGGCTGGATAAGCTCACTGCACCCAGATCCGGGATATATTCAAAGATGCATCTATTACAGGGGGAGTTCATATATGCATTGCTTCATTTGAAGCAGGATGTATGTGTGCCTCAGTGCAGGGAAAGGTATTGGTTGCTAAGCTCTCCCAGCAGTCTACCTCAGTTTCCTCCCATTGATCATCATCCCTGCTCACTATGGCAACAGTGTAGTGTGATCCGTATTGCTTAGTTTTGTTTGTTATTGTTTGTTTTGAAAGGTACCATCTCAGCCCACTGCAGAGAAAGCCAGACACTTTGGTGTATACTGTCTATAGACTGAGTCATGTGGCAGGAGCTGTAGACTGTACTTAGATGCAGAGGATCTCAGTCCCCAAAATACAGACTTCATTGCAAGAAGTTTGGCACAAGTTTGGCAGGTAGAGCCCAGACTCCAGTCAGCACTTGATTCCAGCAGTGAGACACTTAGCAAAAGATTAGCTGAGCTGTGCTTAGGGTTCTAAAAACTATAGTGCAGTGTTGCTTCAGAGTGCTCAGTTCATAGCAATTGCTATGGAGTCATCAGCACTTGATCCATCTTTCCACACTTATACTGGCTTCAAGCATGAGATCTGCTTGGTCCAGGGGGATAGGGAGAGCCTGACACACTCTGGAACTTGCCAAAGAAGTCATGCCTTCTTTCTTTAGTTCTTGTTGTCATAAAACCACATCCACGTGCTGGATAGATAATTCTGGAAACACCCAGAGGAGAAGGGATGTGAGAACTGTGGGTCCTTCTCTCTTTCCACCAAGAGTTCTCTGGGGTCCGGCTAGCTCATCTGCTAGCCCTTATACAATATTTATATCTATGGGTATTTATTGTAAGAAGCCAACAATTATAGCCCAGGGACACAGAGTTTACAGATACATGTGGCTGCTTAGGTAGAATTATGTGATGATGCCCAAAAGAGACTGCAACATGTAAGAAGGACACATGCTCTACCATGTTCATAGCAGCCTTATTTATAA
>NW_022196915.1:1139482-1151022 GCF_008632895.1 Mastomys coucha | reverse complement strand
GGGGAAACTGGGAATGGAGAAATTTACATGTAAATAAAGAAAATATCTAAAATAAAAAAAAAAGAATTATGTGATGATGCACATCTGTAATATCATCAATGGGAAGGCTGGAATAGAGAGTTTGTAATACATTGCAAGATCTACACCAATAGGATCCTGCTAGTAAAATGGTCTTAGAATGAACAAAGCAGGGGAGAGGGGAAGGGGAAGGGAGAGAAGGACATGAGGGGAGACGGAGGTGAGGAGGAGATTTAAAATACAAAAGGAGAGAATAGAAACATTAGAAGTGATCATTTACTGTTGACAAAAGAGAAATTATTTTCCAATAATTTGAAAATACATTTTTATTTTCTTTAGCATTTTACAAAGCACATATACATAATAGCAGAAAAAATAACATATGCTTTCATCTTTCAGGTGAATCTTCTATAGAGGCATCTCTTTCCCTTTTTCGGCCTATGACTATGTGGTTGTGTTAAGAGACTCACTGTGATCAGAGAGAGCTTTTGGGGGCAGCCATCAGACACACTTGGTGCTGTTGTACCACTGGTGTCCCCCTAAAATGCAGGTCCCCTTCCGTGGGGAGGGATGAGGGCACTGAGGGCTTGCAAAACATGGGTATCCTGAATGGAAGGTGCTAGGACAAAACAAGATCCTATCTCAGGAGCTAAGGAGAAGGCACATTGGGAGTATTCTTGTCTGTTGCAGGCACATCTATAAAACAATTCTGTGCTGCAGGAGAAAGAACAGAGGCTCCACTTTCTCTCAGAGGACAGCACCACTCTTTGATCTTCACTGAATCACCACTGGAAACTGTAGAAGTCAGGAAGCCTTTCAATTCAGATCGTACCTACTAAATGTCAGCAAGCAAAATACTGAAATGATATTTCTTCTGTATGATTTCTGTTTCCCAGTTTGGAGGAAGAAAACAATGGGATCTTTCCACAGCTAGTCACCATGCAGGCTACTGGCAAATCATGAAAATATCTGCAACATCCCTTGCCCAATCACACTGAGCAACTGCATTCACACGTCCTCACATCTACCCAGTCAAATTCTTCACAAATTGTTTTGTAAAAAAAAAAAAAGTTATTGTCCTACAAAAATGAGCCTGAGTTGGAAGATGAGGAAGATAGCAAGATCCCAGGGATGCAGCCATGTTGACTTATGGGCAGATAAAACTGCTGCTTTGGGGCTTGTTTCTTGTTTAGCAGTGGAGTGCTTGTTTAATATGTGCTATGCTCTGGGCTCAATCCCTAGCACCAAAGACAGCAGCTCTACATGGAGCTCAGTGCCTCCCTCTATGCCTCACAGGGATCTGTCCTGAGGATGCACTTGCATATCCTGAGACTTTAATAGAGCTCTGCTGATGTCTGAGAGACCAGCTTGCTGTGACTCTGCCCAGCTGCTAGTCCCAGGAGACCCAACAGTAGGGATCACTTGGGCTTCTGATCAACTGCTCCCCATTGAGGCAGTTGATGCCATGCTCTCCATCTACTGAAAGCAAGACTGTATTTGGGAATTGACTTAACTTCCTTGGAAAATCTGTCAGCTTTACAAAGCAGAAGAGCTGGGTCCCCACAAACATTATGTTATGTCATAAAATGAAGCTAACCCTAAACAGTGCTATTCCTGCTCAAATCCACTGAAGTATGAGGCAAACATGACAGGGAATGTCAGGGATTTACCTAAAACTTAATAGCACTTCCATGTCTTAAATTCTTTCTTACAATCTTGTCTCCAATGGCACTCAGCATATAGAGCTAAAAATGGTGGGATAATACATTCAGTAAGGGGTCTTCATTGAATGGCTAAGCAGTGACAAGTCCTTAAATATTGCTTTCCTCAGATCATTGCTTCTAGTATAGACTTTCTTTGTTTGGGGGAGGAGGGACAGTTCTTTCTTGACATGCTTTCCAATACTTAGTCAAGTATTCACTAGTGCCCTCACCATATCAATTCCAAGCAGCCATCTTGCCTGCTAGTCATCAGGATGACATATAGACATTATTTTCCATAATAATTAAACACCTTGTTCAGAGGAAACCGATAAGCTACCTGGAGTAGCTCTCATGTAGCAGCCACATTGTTCATGTGTTTTTCTTATTTCTGACAGTAGACATAGCAGAGCTGGCTTCACAGAATATAATGAAAGGAAGGAGAGCAGCATCTTGCTTTCAGAAACATAATAGCCCACTTTCAATTGAAGTGAACTCATTTTTACAATATGAACCAAACTTAAACATCCCAATATAATCAGCCAAATGCTGCGCAGATGTGAAGTCCAGCAGACTTCCCACGTGAAGAGGCTGCTGGGACTTCAGGGTGTACCATCCTCACTTTTGCAAATGATATTGCTAGTGATATCCACTTGTCACCTCATCAAAAGTGCAAAATCTTCCCTGGCCCTCTTATAATCTCAAAATAATATCAGCAGTGCAGTCATAACAGCCACACTTGCCTCATGCAAGTTAACGAATGTCTCTTCATGAAGTTGCTTCTTTGAGACATGTGAGTTAGCGTCCATGTGGGTTAATAGCATCCAACAGTGGCATGTGCTAGCAGAATATTTTAACCATAAAAACAACTTCAGCGTCCATCCACTGCTGCATGCTTTGCAGGCTGAGAAGCTGTCCAATTCAGGTGGCCTTGCACTGTCTGGCAGGTTATTTTGGTACTCTTGGAATCTAACATTTTCAAAAAAGTAGGATGCGAACAATAAAAGATGCACACACACACACACACACACACACACACACACACACGATGTGGGCATTTCTAAAGGAGCACATCATGTTCACTTAGGTAATTCCAGAGAGAAAGAGAGATTAAAAAGGGGATATATGTATGTTCTATGCTTATTAATACTGATAGAATGGACTAGTCGATATTATTGCCTTCAAAAATCTCAAACATA
This sequence comes from Mastomys coucha, assembly GCF_008632895.1. Lineage (NCBI taxonomy): Eukaryota > Metazoa > Chordata > Mammalia > Rodentia > Muridae > Mastomys > Mastomys coucha. The sequence continues at coordinate 1,148,105 of NW_022196915.1, read as the reverse complement.
AGTGGTGACTTGGTGGTGATGTCAATGGAATTAGGTATAATCATCCTCATCCAGTTCCCTATTTGTCCCTGAGCATTAAAATGCATTACATTTAATGAGTCTCAAGTGGCACTTATGTAGGAAGACCTTAACTAGTATAAACTTCATAACAGTGCCCCCCAATGTGCATGCGTGCATGCATGTGTGTTTCTGAAATTCTTCTAACAACTGTGTCTGTCTGCTTGTCACTCCTTATTCCCATAAAGACTGTACATCTGTCACAAGACAAGAAAAAGAAATACAGCAAGAAATATCTTTGCTGTAGCCAGTTCCCCGAGAATGGAGCATTTTGCTTTTAAGGAATGGACTGAAGTTTCAAGTACAGATAAACAGAGCTGCTGGGTCAAAACATAATTAGCTGAAGCATTTGTGCATCAAAAGTTATCTGAAGAGATTAATTCAAATTCTACCCTATACAATATTCGGTCACTGGGAATGAGATGGATTCAACAATTCACAGGATTTCATTGAAAAACAAATCATTAAAAATTATACAAGACAAAAAGAAAAATGTAAATGCAATCAAGAAGAGATTATGAGGCACGTTAGTCTCAAGTAGCCACTTCTTTGAAGTAAAGACAATTCCACTGATCAAGACAAAATGACTGTTCTTGTTCCCATCTGAAGGTCACAGAATGAGCTCTTTGGGAGGCTAGCTTCACTGTGGGAGAATGGCTGCATTACAGGGCTTCCTTTGACAGTGCCTACATGGAGAATAAGGTGTCCTTGGCTGCAGAGATGGGGAAATGGAAGTACGAAGGTGGGGACTCAAGAGGAACCCACCAGCTACTGCACAGCTGGGCCTGAGCAGTTGTGACAGGGGTATATGTGAAATTCATATATGGATGGAATTGTTTTGAAAGTTAAAATTGAGTTGTTTCATCACTGTATTTAATATTTTAAAATACAGGTATTTTAGTTGTTATCCTCACTTAAAGACAAAAAAGAAATCATTAGTAACCCTCAAAGGCATCAGATAGTATGCGATCAAGGAGAACGGAGGTGTGGTTTAAATGCTAAGCACATTAATTCTAAGAAATAGTATGACTTCACATTAAGTGATTTGCATACTATTCAGGAAGTTTATACTGTTTTCTAATGGTGGCCAATATTATTGCACTATTCAATCATGCTAAAATATAGCAATGTAATTAAAAACAATGAAAACCAATGGGAAGTTAAACTTGCTAGTTACTTGCAATAAGTTGTTCCTGAAATGGGGACATGTACAGTTTGAGTTGGTGCCGCACTAGCGTTATCAGAAGCCAGTTGAAGAGGAGTAATTTGAGCCCAGGGTCTTAGTAAATCCTCTCTGCATAGAGATGGGATGCTATTCTCACCCCTAGGATTGGCATTCTGACTTCTCTTTGGGCTATCTCAGTGGATAAAGAAGGAATTTATATTTTAGTTTATAATTTTGGGAGAGTTCTCAAACAATATATGCTTATCTTACACACCGGTAATTCAGTAAGGTCTAGAATAAGAACTGTGATCTCTTTCACAGTCTACGACTTCTTTAATGTGTTCTAGAAACACAGCGAGCTTGATTAGCAGCCAGCACCAGCCTAAGCAAGCCTCCCTCCATCCCTGGACATAAGCCACATAAACATATTGTACAGCAATAGACTCTACTAGCTGTGATCTGAGTATCCGAACTCAGATACTTGTGTGCAAGGTTACAAATACTGTCTACACTGTGTCACATTTCAGAACCTCTAGCACCCATGTGGATCACAGAGAACCAATCATTTCATTTATAAACTACCATGTTCTAAATTTCTTTTTTAAGATTAAAAAATGGGAACCCTATGGAATACCAAATATTTTGCACTAGGTCCTGTAATTATTTTACCTAAAACTATTCTGTGTACATGGAAGGCTACATACTTTTGAGCATACTTTCAACTATCTCAAGTATAAAGTGTTCTTTTGAAAAATATAAGCTGTTTCCATGTTTAACCTCACAGGAAGTTCTGTGCTGCTACTGCTGTGCCCCAGCCCTGGTAGCCATTTTGCCATATTTTCTCCCAGAAGCACACTGATAGCCTGTTATTGTGCATGTAATGCACACCAGGGACAGAGCCCAGCACTGTGGCTGCCTCACACCCCCATAGGACTATAAAAACACTTCTGCAGCGTTGTGTCTCTTTCTCATGCTGTCCTGGGCATCTTGCTGTCAAGTCGTGGCTGAAGCCCGCCTGGAAGTTGAACTTGACTGGGAAACTCCATTTTCTTTTCCAATGCAGGGCTCTCATCTTTTGGCTGTGTAGCTCTTGATCCCCCATGGGAAAGAGTGAGACCTAGAAGATCTAGAAATGGAAAGAGTGTCATAGAGTCACAAACATTTCCCTCCAACCCTCAAGTTTCAATACCTCTGGCTTAAGCAAACAGGCATAATAAATAAACCACAATTAATAAAGTAATTAATAAAATGGGAACTCTCAGAGAGCTCTGATCTTTTGCTGAAAATTGTTAATAACAGGATTTTTCTTAAGTTCTAAGCCCAATGAAAACCAGTGATTCTTCACAGTGGAAAAATCAATGCCATTCAAAGTAACGTATGCCACATGAATGTCGATGTTCATTTACCTATATCATAGGTTCATCTGTCTGAACAAATGAAGCAAGGCAAGCAGATCTGATGCTCACTGGTTTTTGTCTTCTCTATATATATGTTTCTCAATGTTGTGTCTATATATGTATCTTCTATATTTGTATATCATGACAAAAATATTGTTAAATAATCTTAGGGGCCAGCAAGCTGGCTCAGAGGGAAAGGAATTTACCAACAAGCCTGACAATCTGAGTTCAGTCCCTGGGACCCACATGGCAAAAGAAGAGGAGAACTCTCTCCTGAAAGTTGTCCTCTGACTTTCACCAAAAACCTTGTTCCCTCCACCACACACACACACACACACATAAGCACACTCAAAAGCTTAAACTTGTAATCATTTTAAATGATCTCAAATTTAGCAGTATTTGTAGAGAATTATATAAGAACTGTATTATATTATTAATCTCTCTCCCTCCCTCTTTCTCTCTCCCTTCCCTCTTCTTCCCCCTCCTTTCCTCCTTCCTTCCTCCTCCCTCCCCTGTGTGTATCTATGTATCTGTGTGTGTGTCTGTATGAGAATGCATGCATGTGGAAACCAGATGTCAGCCTTGAGTGTTGTTCCTCAGGACACCATATCCCTTCTTTTTTTAATCAGGGTCTCACTGGCCTGGAACCCACTGATTAGGCTGAGTGTCCAGTGAGCCTAGGGAATAAGTGTTGAGATTACAAGTACATATGACCTCACCTGTTTTTCTTCTTCTTTTTTTCTTCTTATCTCTAAATTTCGTATTTTATAAACAAAGTATTTTATGTCTACATGTGTTCTGCCTTCCTGTATGTTCATGTAACACTTGTATGCCTAGTGCTCAGGAAGGCCAGAAGAGGGTGTTGAATCCCCTGAACTAGAGTTACAGACGGTAGTGACGCATCATGTGGGTGCTGGCAGTTGAACCCAAGTGTTTTAGAAGAGTAGCCAATGTTCTTAATCACTGAGCCATCTCTCCAGTCCCTGTGCCTGTTTTAGTTATTTTTAGCATGTATGTGTGTTGGAGGCGGGGGGGGGGGGTTGTCCTTATACTTGCAGGGCAAGCACTTTCCTACTTAGCTGCCTCTTCAGCCCTACACTTACAAAATTTAAGATGCTCTGACATAAGCACAGATCACCTGGGCAATCACGGAATCAGGAAGCTGTGATCTGCTATGTTTCTAGCTTAAATTGAATGGTTTCTGTTTAGTCACAAATGAGAATACAGAAGTACAATTAAATAAATCAATAATGTCAAGCATTAAGACTCTATAAATGCACACACTTAATTTTTCATTGATACAGTTTTCCATTTTTTCTGCAAGAATGTGAAGCTATTTGCTTCCCTTGCTCCTGAGCCTCTGAGGAAATACACCCAGTGACAATAGTTGTAGAATGACAACTTCTGCCCCCACGACTTCAAGCCAAAGGCACTTGATTTATAAGATGGTAAAAGCAGGGAACAGAGACGTGCACACCAGGCACAGAAAGCTCGTGTGCCCAGCACTGGAGCAGAGCAAACAGTAAGAATGCAGATATCCCCACAGGGATTCTGGGGGGAGAGCACCTGAAGCACGGTGACTTCTATCAGCCATGGACCCTTGCAAGATGAAGATCACTCATCTTGACTCTGCAGTCCCAAGTGACAGGCAGTGTTAAATTTGCAAAGATTGTATTTTAGAAATAAGTTATCAAGCCAAAAGAGCAAGTGGTTGAATAATCTCATGTGTGATTCATAAGAAAGGCTCACTGGAATGGCAGTAAGAAGAGAAAAGCAAGAGACTGAATTGAGCTCAAAGAAGAATGTAATTTCTCTGTAATGACCTTTGCAAGCCGATCTTGAGTCCTCATTTTCCAGGCTACTAGCTGTCCTTAAGGAACACTTCCAGGATAATTTAGAAAGCTAACATAAAGTAGCTCTCCTGACTGCAGTAGGAAGTGTGTTCTTCACCCAAGAGAATCCTGCTTGAGGGAGCACATTCAAAAACAATTGCATATCCTAAAAGAGCCCTGAGCATCTTGGGTACATGCTAAATGTAGACAGTTTGGGAACACAGAGGGATAAACTCTGTGAACTGCTACTACCATAGCCCATGCATACCCTTCCATGCATACTACTTCCACACATGCTGGCAAATCCCCAAATGGCAGGGCCTGACTTCTTTTCCATTGAACTTCTCTGGTATTTATTCACTTTTTTGTCCATGCTCAGGAAAGGCCAGAATGAACAGGAATGGGCTCTTTGTGAGTTAGGTAACCAACAATGGCTTCCATGAAGCTGGAAGATAACTACTGTAGCTCTCTCCCTTTCAGTGGGAGAACTCAGGGCACACTGTTGACAATGCTTCTCAGGGTGGTTTCAGGGTACAAGACTGACTTGCTTGACAGTGAAATCTTACTGATGTCATTATCCTTGTCATTATTTTCCAGAATCACCTCTCAAATAAACAAGTGCACTCAAATTTTTGTGTCATCACCTTGCCTAAGAGTAAAACTTCAGGAATTCCAAACTGGATTTAAATTTATCAGATAGTCTGTTTAATCTTAAAGTCACCAGAGTAGGCTTTGCTTGGCTATGAGAACAATGGATATCTGAGCTTCCAGCTCTTCTAGAATGGTCCAATAGAAACCAACCAGCTGCCAGGCAGTGGTGGCGCACGCCTTTAATCCTAGCACTTGGGAGGCAGAGGCAGGTGGATTTCCAAGTTCGAGGCCAGCCTGGTCTACAGAGTGAGTTCCAGGACAGCTGGGGCTACAGAGAGAAATCCTGTCTCGAAAAACCAAAAAAAAAAAAAAAAAAAAAAAAAAAAAAAAAAGAAAAGAAAGAAAGAAAGAAAGAAAGAAACCAACCAGCCCAGAAATGCTTTCCCATTGTCTCAGGCTCATTATCTTATAATCAGCCAATGGCTACTATGTAGTAACCTTTTGCTTCATTGTAGAACACAGTAGTGATGTCTCCATGGAAGCTGGGCAACACCTACTCCACCTATATCTGTATCTACTCAAAGCAAATATAATGGTGTCTAAAAATTAATTTGTAGAAATGCAGCTTTCAGGAGTCAAGGATGGAGAAAGCAGATCTAATGGCCAACTATACCTCAATTCATCTTTTACCTTTGAAAGTAAACCCTGGATCTCACCTCTTAGTTATGAAGTTGTAATAGCCGCTTTCCTCTAGGACTTCTTCGATCACAGTCTGCAATTGACAAACAGTCTGGTTAATACAGGATTACAAGCAATACAAGTAAAAGCATGCAGGGCCTTTGGAATCTCTACCTGCATCTGCTCATATGTAATTCCCTCTTCCACTTCAAGGCTGCTGGGTGGACCTGAAACACAGCAGTTATAGAATATCAGCCTTTGCTTCATGACTTCTTGCTTATATGTTACTGGCAATCAATATTTCAATGGTAGTGAATATGGTCAACTTCTTAACTATAAAGACTCAAAAGCAAATTCCAGGATCAGAGAGATGGCTGAGCAGGTCATAAGCCTAGTGACCTGAATTTGACCTCTTCTTAGACTTCTAAATGTTGTCCCTGACCTATACACACACACACACACACACACACACACACACACACACACACACTCACACACACACCCATGCATGTGCACACATATACATAAAAATAAATTTTATTAATAATAATTGAATTCTAAAACATCTTGGCCTTGCTTCTCTTCCACACTTGGTTGCTGCAGGTAAGGCCGTTACAAAGCTATAAAGACAGACTTAGGAACAATGCTTAGTGAAAACTCGCCGAGAACAAGGAAAGTAAGTAAGGGGATGTGTGTCAACTCGATTCCAGACACATAGCACCTGCACGCACTGGGAAGCTGGCAAAACCAATTGTCAGTTTCACCAGAGCCAGCTTGCATTGACCTTTGAGGATGCTCCCTTGAGACGGCAAGAGAAGGGTTATTAGGTTGGCTGAGGGGAAGCATGAAGACAGGGTACTGGCTCTTTTTAAAACCTTGTTTAAAGGTGCTGCCCATAGTGTATCGGGTTCTGGCATCGGTTTTGCTAAGCCTCTGCTCTACATTAGGGTGGCTAGCTGCCCTAGGAGGAGTCAGTTAACCCAGTCTTGGGCTTCTAAGAGACTTCTATCAGAGCCCACTGCACCTCAGTTGCTTTGATGAGTTTGACCAGCAGGTGAATTGACCCAAGCTGGGAGCAGCTGTTAAAAACAAATGACATTATGTTATCTTGCTTGGGATTTCTCAGGTTCTGTTTAGATGACACTGGGCCCACCAGGATTTGATTTGTGACAAGAATACACATTCAGACAAATTTGACAACATGCAAAAAGAATTGATTTCTTACACAACAACAATACACCCCTGAAAGCTATCAAATATTTATCTAACTGTGAAACTTCTCTTCTGGAGCCCGTGTCCAGTACCATTGCAGTTGCTGGGGAACTCTGAAATGTCAGAAGAATGGGATTCTGCATCTCTTCTTCAAGTATCTCAAGCACGTGGCCATGCTGAGTCCCTCCAGAGACCTCACTCTTATTATGTCCACTAGACCCCCTCACATCGACTACACAACCTCTAAACCATTTATCTTGCTCATCATGTTCTGGTGGTATTCTTATGTTTATTCCCATGTTATAGGAGACACTGAGCTTCAGAGTTACAAGATCAGCTACTAAATGGCTGAGCTGATATTTGAATCAGAAATCCACGTTTCCAGAGTCTGTGTCTGGGATCTCAGGCTACCCATCTTCCCCATGTAGAATTATTCTGAAAAGAAAACAAAAAGTCAGGTGCCTGATATGGATGCTTTGGGTGCGTCTCAAGTTGTCTCCATTTTGAACATTTAAGCCTTCCATTTCTACCTACATTTGACTTTATCAGGCAACCAAGAAAAATAAATAAATAAAAGGAAATAACAGAGAGAGCTTGCCGTTCTTTTTATTGTGTTAATAAACAACGGAGGAAGCTGCCTGTGTGGAGACATGGTCTCTAGGAATCTCTAGCTCTTACTCAATGTATCCCCAACTGCTGCCTCAGTGAACAGACAGAAAAAGACACCATTCTTTGTGTCTATGTGGTAGAGGTGGTATTTTAGGACAGGTGTCTATATGAGCAAAATGCTTCTTTCTGTTTGTTAGCTTTTTCTCTCTTACCTGTGGGGTCACTTGGGGACCAGTTGTTTGCAGCCCGTGAATGGCGAAGTAAGTGATAATCTGAGATAACAAAGTTCGGCTCAATGGGTTCTGGAGACCCCTGCGACAACTGAAAAAGGGAAATGCAAAAGCGCATCAGAGGCAGACAGACAGCAGACAGATGGTAGGCCACTTCTGGGCAAGGTGTCCCATTCAATTCGGGAACTTTCTTTCTCAGTGTGAGAATGTTGGAGTTCTGTGGTCCCTGGTAAATAGAAAAACACCATCCTACTTGCAAAGGACTGAAAGATTGGAAGCAGAAATTACAGTGAAGGCAAGTCAGACAGTTCTGTAGTCATGTGAGAAAAGCATGCTTTGTAAAGGCAAAAGAAAAGCAATGTAAATACAACAGCCTGGGCCCAGGACAGCAAGATGTTATTTTTAATCTGGCGTAGGAGTAATAAAGCCCAGTTATTACACAGAACAATATACTTAGTCCAAATCCAGCTCCCTTCTTATTGGACCATGGCAAGCACGTTTCTTTTTTTTTTCTTTATTTTTTTTTTTTTCAGGTTTTCGAGACAGGGTTTATCTGTATAGCTCTGGCTGTTCTGGAACTCACTCCCTATACCAGGCTGGCCTGGAACTCAGAAATCCGCCTGCCTCTTTCTTTTTTCTTTTTATTAGATTTTTTCTTTATTTACATGTAAATTTCTCCTTTCCCAGTTTCCCCTCCAAAAAACAAAAAAACAAACAAAAACAAACCCCTGTTTGGTTCCCCCTCCCCATGCCTGCCACCCCACCCTCTCCCACTTATTGGACATGGCATTACCCTACACTGGGGCACAGAACCTTCACAGGGCTGAGGTCCTCTCCTCCTATTGATGATTG
>NW_022196915.1:1136119-1136453 GCF_008632895.1 Mastomys coucha | reverse complement strand
TCTTCTCAGTGCGTCCTGGATTTCCTGGATGTTTTGGGTTAGGAGCTCTTTGCTTTTTGCATTTTCTTCGACTGTTGTGTCAATGTTTTCTGTGGTGTCTTCTGCCCCTGAGATTCTCTCTTCCATCTCTTGCATTCTGTTGGTGATGCTTGCATCTATGACTCCTGATTTCTTTCCTAGGTTTTGTATCTCCAGGGTTGTCTCTCTTTCTGATTTCCTTATTGTTTCTTTTTCCATTTTTAGATTCTGGATGATTTTGCTCATTACCTTCACCTGTTTGATTGTGTTTTCCTGTAGCTCTTTAAGGGATTTTTGTGTTTCCTCTTTAAGAGCT
>NW_022196915.1:1119252-1135215 GCF_008632895.1 Mastomys coucha | reverse complement strand
CCTGGGTGTGTCAGAGCACCTGGGAGTGGAGCTTCCTCTGGGTGTCATGGGACTGGCTGCAGAGCTTGCGCCCAAGGTCTGCTTGCAAGCACATTTCTTAATACATTTTTCTAAATTACTATTAATTACCTTGGTTCTTCAAACATTAGTTCCTAACACTCTATTTTCCCAGTGACAGAATTTATTAAGTCCCCACTGTTTAATGCTCTTCTGTGCAGCTGAATTTTTAAATAGAATTTCTTAATGGAATTTTAGGCTATAAATATTTTCCAACTCTTTATACCTTTAATTCCACCCAGCACTTGGATTGGCCAAGTTTTAGTGCCTGAGTTAATATACTATTAAAACATCAAGTATTAATAAACCAGAAGCAGATGGCACAATTTGAATGGGGCAGTAGTAGTTAAATTGGATTGGCAAACTGTTTATGAGATAAGCATACCCATTGCCAATCACTTGAGAAGACTGGCAGCATAAACCACAACTCAGCAACACGTGCTGCCTCTCACCTAGAAGATGCATGGTGTGTGTGTGTGTGCGTGCATGTGCTTGTGCTTGTGTGTGCTCACATGTGCACACGCCCTCCTCTTTCCACATCCATACACCTTCTCTGTCTTCCCCTCTCCCTTTTCCTTCTATCAATATATATATGTATGCATGTATACATATATATATATATATATATATGTACACATATATGCAGCACAAACCACAACTATATATACATATATATGTACATATATATATTTGTACATATACTATACACAACTATATATACATATATATGTACATATATATTTGTACATATACTATACACAACTATATATACATATATATGTGCACATATATATACACTTTTATAACCCAATGAATGAATAAACCAATGAATGGTGATGGATGTTAGGGATGTGGTGTGACTAGGATGGAGCCTGATGGACAGTAAGGTCCATCTGTGTGCTGCTATGGTGGAAGCCATGGGGGTGAACACGTACCTCACTATATATTCTGCATCACCTTGATACATTTTAAACTAGCTATTCAGAACTATTCCATCATTGCCCAGCTGAGTCTATGAATACACAGTGCATTGTTTTCCAGTCTTCACATGAATACTACATTAGAAGAAAAGGTGGTCTTGTCCTTTTCCTTCTTGAACATTTACTGTTCTTCAGTGGTAGCTGACAACTCATATGCAGGGTGACAAGGCTGTTAGACCCTGAATGCAGAAGGATCTGATATCCCTGGGCACTCCACCTTCCTTCCAGCCTGGCTAACAGTAGTCGCTCTCACTAAGCCTTGGAATATTTCCTGTGCTCCTGAGAACAACTTCCTGGTGTTAGAATGTCTTCAGATGAAGTTGTTTCAGCAAGGGATGATCTGGATATCTGAAATGTTCACCCTCATTACAAAAATCCTATTTACTTTAACTATTAAGTGCACCTTGTAGTCCTAAAGATTCCGCAGCCACTAAAAGACCTAAAGCCTCAAGTAAAAGAATGTAACTTGTGAGCAAGGTGCCTCCAGACTGCCGTTTTAGGATTGCCAGAGAAGAGTGACTCTTTTATTGGTATTCAGCCTTTAACAGCAGGTTGTTTAAGACTTCCAGTGTTGTGTCACACTGGCACATTCCTTTAGCTTGAGGGCCACAGATTTCCAAGAATGGTCCATAGACAAAAACCACAGCCAAAAATTCACTGGTCTTGTTTTTGAACCTAGATATGATTATTTGTATTCTAGAACTTTCCAGGGGTCTTTTTTGTAGTTTAGATTCTAGGTGTAAATATTCTTTTAACAAGTTAATCCCCTTGCCCACACCACTTACTGTGTGTTACACTGACCACCCTTTTGACATTGTGGCTCATATCAGCTAATATGAGCCTATCATGTACAGTTGAGAGCTGTGCAATCAAGTTACTGAAAAGAAACAAAAAGAACACACACAAAAATCCTAAGTTGCGCCTGGGCTGCAGAATTCAGAAATGACCTTCCATGTCATGTGGGATGTCTCTCTCTCTATATATATATATCTATATCTATCTATATCTATCTATCTATCTATATATATATATATATATATATATATATATATATATATATATATATATCTCCCTGTGTGTAACAACAAGAAATGCAGAGATGGCACCATGGAAAGTGAGAGGGTTGTCAGAAGGAGTGGTGGACAAGTTCCCCCAGGTGGTGCAGAAGCTGGGAGATTCTTAGCGACCACAGCTGAACTCACTGCCACTGGCTGAGTACTTAAGATATCATGGCAAATTCAGTTTGGCTCTTACCACTCACTTCCTCACAGGGTAAGCATCATCATCATCTTGTGGATGAGGGAACGGGAAAGGCCATTTACCAGGAGCACAACAGCAACTGGAGACTCTGAACTAGAGTCCAGACCACAATCAAAGGTCAAGCGAACCTTCTAACCCTTGGCTTGAGAGACTTGAGGACAAAAAAAGATAGAATCCAAAGAGATTGATATTCAGACAAAGAAGAAAGGATGATGTTTCTAGAGATCTTGATATGGGCACAGAGAACTGAAGATGATTCTAATTCTGGATGTGCCAGATGGCAAAGTCGCTGCTGCCCAGTAGCTGGAGACACAGAGGAAACAGAATATATTTGAACTCACAGTCCATATGGCTGGAGGAAGCTATAGGTGGTTAGTATTCTCACAATGGTGTTGTGAGTACTCAGCTTGGACGAAGACCTGCCTTTACCATGCTTTCTCTCTTTGCATGACACATAAGGCCATTCCTCTGTACTAGAAAGCACGCTCAGTTCAGAAGTTCAAATGAATGCATACATTTTTGAAAAACAAGTATTAGAATATATTAGAGAAAATAGACTATGGCTGTCACCACCTGGCTCCAAGACATTCCTGGTTTGGGACAGATACTGCACCACTTAAGTGCTTAATCAATTTAGATCAAACATTCAAGGCAGAAATTACTAAGAAGCAAGCAAGGAGAGATTACAAATGCAGTCACTCAGTTTCCCAAACATCTTCTTTTTCCATATCATAAATTCTAGTTCTCTGCTGGAGACCAACTTCACAAATGGCATGGGATCTAACTAGCAAAGAGAACTCTGGAAGACACACAACCCAACATCAATGAAACCAGATGCTAGAAGTTGTTGGGAGGGGGGGGTGCAGCATAGATCATCACTGTACTTCTGCCCCTCTGTTCTAATTTCACTTAGCTCCCTTGTCCCCTGAGACTGAATGCCATGTTAGAAACCATAACATGTTGCTTAGTGTTCCATGTTCTCTAATCTACAGCTTCTTTTAGTTTCTTAGTAGCTTTTGATGAGCACTTGTCAGAAATAACCAATATCTATAGTCAATTTTTTCTTCCACAAGCCAAAGTCTTTCTTCTCCTTTTCTGCCTAGGGTCTGTAATACTAAGCTCTTACATGGACTCATGCTTGTTCTCAGTGGATGACATTATGTGCTCTCTTCAGAGGCTGCTGTATCACTTCTTCACACATATACCATGGCCAGCCCTCACCCCATGCCTCAATCCAGAAAAGGCTAATTGACTCACAGACACAGCAACCCTGACAGGCAGTCCCTTCCTTGGAAGCTGTTCTGGTTGCATCCTTATTCTTCAGCTCTTGCCTATAATAAAAACTCTTGTCTAAAACTCACCTTTCCCCTTGCCTATGCAATTTTTTTTCAGGCTCACAGGAAAAGCTCACTGGTGGCTATTGATTGTCCAGGGCCCTCACACATGTCCAGAGTTATGCTCGCTTGAGGCAAGAATGCCTCCGTTGCTCCGAAGGACACACCATGCCTGATGCCACCACTGGTTTTCACTGAAATGTACTGGTTACCAGCCTGGGAATCAGGAAAGATGAGCACAGGAGCCATGTAACATCCTTACCCTGTCTACAACCCACATTAGTTCCTCCATCTCTCTTTCTGGTTTTATAACATCACCCTTTCACTTTTCCTAGGACCTCACATTAGTTGAGGTTTGTGGGAAGCACTTCTCCCTTTCATTCTTTCTTTCCACCATTCCCTTATATCCCAGGCTGGGGTACCAGAGGAAGTGAGCTCAGTTTAATTAAGCTGAAGACAAAGCTGCCTGAGGCCCACAGCTTTAACCTCTCCTGCCATAAACCAGTATTCACTCATCCTTCCCTCTGAGATCTAGGGAATGATTCTTTCTTTCAAAAATATTGATCATGGCCTGGGGAAATCATATTAGATATTTCCCTTCTTTCCCTGGATTACAGTGCCCACAGCTAGAAGCCAAAAATGCACTTGAATAGTATGCCTGCTCTATGGGACTTTAGCTGACTGCATGCCTGGGTAAAGAGGGCCATAGATAGCTGCTAGGATAACTAGCACTTTGAAACAGCTGCACCTTGGAGGCCCACATAGATTTGCGACAGCCCAATGCCAAGTCTAAGAGATGCACAGAATGCTGGCAAACCTAATTTAGGTCCTACTTGTACAACCCAACAAGTGACTCCCAGAGCAAAGACCACACTAGGTAGATTCCAGCTACCTTCATTCTGGCTTTCACTTCCAGGTTCTGTGACAGGGTCAAGGTGAGGAAAGAGTGTTTTGATGGCATCACCTTCTGAGTTCTTTAAGATGCTTTTATTTTCTGTGTACCCATATTCTCTAGATTACAAACTGTTTTTATCAACTTGGTCTGTAAAGGACTTGGATGTGCTGCCTACGTTGAGGGCCAAAGATCTCTATGGCCTTACCAGATTCTACCCTCAGATGGGCCTGCAAAATGCTTTTTCCCCTCCAGTAGCCCCATGTGCCCCCAAATTAGCAGTGTCAACACACCCTGAGCACATGCATGCGCCCACTCCCCCTGTGTCTTCCTTGGCTCTTGTCCCAGTGGCAGCTTTTAAAGACTAGCCAGCAAGGAGAGAGTAAGAGGGGATTTTGGTGGTCCTAGTTTTGTCTGAGGCTTCTTTATAAATCCATGCCAATTCTCGGGGTGGGGGGGTGAAACTATCTGCTGTTCATGGGGGCCCAGCCTCAGTGGATCTAGACTCCTCTTGCTTTGCTCTTCTCCTCATGTCTTTGGCTGGGTTCCAGGGAAACACTTCTTTCCTCATTTTACCCAGCTGACAAGCAGATGCAAGTAACCATGCATTTTGGAGGTCTTTTCAATAGGCCTATTGGAGGGGTGATACCTGCTGGCCCCACTCTGCTGGAAGTAGCCAGATCAGACATCTCAAGTCCCCAACAGCTGTAATTGCTCTTCAGAGAGGAGAATAATGAGAACAGAAGATACTAGCTGGTCAGACAATTTGGTGATAAGGATTTCAATTGTTGTCCTTCACCAGAAGCCAGAAATGCCCTATGTTCTGTGCTAGCCAGAAGACAGACATGCCAGAAGTTATTAGGGGCTCCAGTCCCAGGTACACCTTCCTGTTATCTTTGTTCTTTTGCATAGCTCCCTGGAAGCTAAACATGAGTGTGTAAGCAAACTAACTACGCACACCTAGCACACAGACATCTCTTGCGGAGGCCAGCTAGATTGATCAGCTCCTCTCCATGCCTCAACCCAGATTCTTCCACAAACCATGAGAAATCTCTAGCTCCAGGTCAAGTCTTTTGATGGTGACATGCTCCTGCTACAGGTTTTCTTTGTCTTCAGCTCTCACCTATCTTACAACAAACTCCTTTCTGAAACTTGCCTTCTTTGTGAAGATTTCTGTTGCTGTCATAAACACCATAACCAAAAACCATGTGGGAGGACAGAGTTTATTTCAGCTCATGTCTTTCACATCACAGTTTACCATCCAAGGAAGTCAGGGCAGGAACTTAGAGTCAGGAACTGAAGCAGAGACCATGGAAGAGTGCTGCTTACCGCTTGCTCCTCTTGCCTTATTCAACCTGCTTTCTTCTTGTACCCAGGATCAACTGCCCAGGTGTAGCACCATCCAGAATGGCTAGGCTCACCAACATCAATTACTAATTAAGGAAATGTCCCATAGGCTTGCCTGTAGCTCAATTTTATGGAGGCATTTTTTTTTTCAGTTGTGGCTCCCTCTTCTCAAAGAACTTTAGCTCAGTTAAATTGAAACAAAAAACAAGTAAGCAAACAACAAAATACCTCATCCTGCCTTTGCCCATTGAATTCATTCTTTGCTTTCAGAAGCCACTGGTCCAAGATGGATTTGGTGGCCATTGGTTGTTAAGAACCCTCACACCCAGCATTTGCTCACCTGAGGGAAGAAAGCCTCTGTAACTGTCAGTTAACCCCCCCCCAACTTCTAGCATTCCTATACACATGGTCACCCACTGGAAATGCACGTTACATACATGTACACAAACAAACTTCAAATGCTCATAAAAGTAGAGATAATACACTGAACTAACTCCATGTGCCTAGCTCTCTGCTTGCACATGACCAACGTTGCCTCACTCATCTCTCTTCTATTTCCCTTCCTATGTATCTCCTTCCTTCAGGAATTAGATAACAAATTCTGAACAATAAATTTTATATTCATAACATTTCAGCATGGTTCTTGAAAGAAATATGCATTTGCTTTATTAAATTATCATTAAAATCACGTAGAACTAGACTGATTGTATTCCATGAGTTTATTTTTCACCCAGAAAAACAAACATCACATGTTCTCTCTCATTTGAGGCTTCCAACTCAGAATCTTAAGGTGTGAGAAAAAAAACCTCTAGTGACTGCAGAATCCAGGAAAACAAAAAGACATCATTGTTGGGAAGAGGATCAATAATAGTAGGACACAAGTGACCAAAAGGAAGAAATCAGAAAAATAGTGGAGCTCTAATTAGGGAAGGGGAGAAATATAACTACATCAGAAGAGGAGGGGGTAAAATAAGGGTAGGGAAGGATGGAGACGTCACAAGGAATCATAGATGAAAATGTTCTGTCTAGGCTGACAATGCTCACCCAAGAGACATAAACCGTTTTCAAAGACCCCAATACAAAAATGAAAGCCCTTTTTTGAGGTTTAGGTCAGGGCTGTCCAAGAGACTCCTAAAACAGAGTAGTCTATTGCTATTGTTTTCAGTTGCCCTCTACCTCCAGAGGTTGCTAAAGATACAACATAGTTTTATCCTGTTGCTAAAGATACAATGTACTTCAGAAAGAGGGCGGAGAGGATCCAAGCTGGATCTTACCTGAATGCCTCCTCCCTGAGGACTAGCTTTCACCGTGCCTAAAGACTTCTATGCAAACTTTCCAATAAGAGAAGCAAACAGTCCTACTCAGCCTTGAAACCACATCAACAACCAGTATGGTAAAACAATCCTAGTGATGCAGTACTGGTATGTATACTTGGGGGGGGAGACCAAAAGCTCTCTATTGGGACTTAAGATCTGCCCAAAGAGACGGAAACTGTGCCTGATACTAGAAACATAGCCTACTAACTATGGCTAGCAAACACACCGATCTTAGTGGAGAACCCACAACTGCCACTTTAAAAAACCAGCATTGTCCCTAACTACACTCTAAATCTCTGTCCACAGACCCACAGGTAAATATTGTTCTCACTCCACACCACAAAAACTTTTGTTTGCAATCCATCACAGAAAACCACAAAATTTGTAATTATAGAGCTCAATCCTAACTGATACATCTACACCTCCTGCATGTCAGACTCAGGGAACACATAGAAGAAGGAGCTAAGAGATTGTAAGCGACAGGGGAACAGGGAGCTTGCTGTGACGTTGTGTCTCATAGAACTGTCATGAAGTCTAACCATCATGTCTGACTAAACATGAGCTGAACAAGGAAAATACCAATAGACATGCAACCGTGAAAGGGGGCAAGCTCGTCAGGATTCAACCCTAGATAAGGAACTACCAGCAACTAAAGAATGTTGAAAGCAGGAAAAATAGTCTTCCCCAAGGAAGAGTACACAAGTTGGCTAGACAATACTAAATGGTCCTGACAACAAACACATATACTTTTCTAAGAAAAGTTGGAACAAGCCTTGGAGCTTTGAGAATCATACAAGGAAAAACAAAGAACTGTAAGCATGTATTGTCCCATAACATCCTTGAGCTACCTCCCTTTGAAAAGATGGGACCACCTTCCTGTGAGACATGGAGTCTCTATCCCACTTTTATAAAAACCATCTCTTCCATCAGTCTTTCTCCTGATTTGTTTTGGTAGTAGTGGGAGGCTATAGGACCTAAGGCCCTGTGTGTGTCCTTATTCCTCTATTTGCTGCAAGATCCAGAACAGGGACTGGAAAACTGTTCTGTGGAGTTAGACAGTAACTATCTCGAACTTTGGAGGACATAGGGTTTCTGACTCTGCTACTTGGCTTTGCCTGTAATGACAAAGTAACCACAGGCCAGATGGAAATGAAAGCATGTGGCTATGGAAATAAAGCTTTATTTACAAAAGTAGACAGCAGACCAGATTGGCTTGAGGACTATGGTTTGCTGATTTCACATTTAGAAGCCTGATCAGATGACGATGCAGGCTTTTCGCAGAGCTGTGTCCTACATTAAGCGGCATACACTATCAGGTGGTCCCTCTCTGTGGGACCTCCATCCTTTCTTGCCCTGGGACTGCAAACCTACAATGCTAGCTAAAGTTTGTCAATATGAAATGTCCCTTCATCAGCAACATGTTTACCTTGAAACAGAATTTAAAATAGAAAGGAAGAAAAACAATTGATTCTTTTCGGAAACAAGTCGTAAAACAATGAATGGCTTGCTTTGCATGCTCTGAGGGTAACTAAAGGGTGATTTCTTTTCCTTAGTATCTGTGTTAACTCTTGGATTCAGTGCTGTTGTCCTGCTGTGGTGGCATTCTTAGTGACGCTTCAGGGACAGCCTCAGCCTCTCAAGTCTTACAGACACTGTCAGGATTCCCAGGCAGTACTGTGCTGCCTATACTTCAAAACAGAACTTGTGCAATCTCTGCCCTGGACCAATCAACTGTGTCTCCTCAGAAACAGGGGCAGAGGACTTGAATGCTGCTTGATTAGTTTCTAGAGTGATTTAGTGAGTATATTTTTAAAAGAAAAAAAATTGTCATGAATTTACACTCACTGAAAGTGCTATTTAAAATACTGACTTGAACTAATCTTTTCTATCTTCCTCCTTCCTTTTCCCATGTTGAAAATCCCAGTTC
Source organism: Mastomys coucha (assembly GCF_008632895.1). Classification (NCBI taxonomy): domain Eukaryota; kingdom Metazoa; phylum Chordata; class Mammalia; order Rodentia; family Muridae; genus Mastomys; species Mastomys coucha. The sequence continues at coordinate 1,126,102 of NW_022196915.1, read as the reverse complement.
CAAGGTCATCGTGTAGTTACTCAGTTGGCTTTGGTACCCGTGAATTAATACAGCCAAGACTAAGGAGTCTGGACCAAAGACCAGCTTAGATGAGCTAGAGAGAACAAGATTAGTTCTTAGAAATGGGCTTTTCCATGTTTGCACTCCTTCGCATAGCATACTGGGCATTGGTAAGTGATAAGTGCCATTGATAGGTGGCCACGGTCATCCCATAATAGCTCCTTCAGACCATAGATGCATAGGTGCAAGTCAAATACATGGGGGTGGGGTAGCATGGGGAATGAGGGGAGAGACAAGGATTGGGAGGTGGCAGCGAGGGTGTCTGTGTCTGACAGTGGGAGGCTTCTGTGACTGTACATGGGAGGAAACACCCATTTCTGAACAAAAGTCATTGCAAGGAAAAGACTACAAGCAAGGAGGGAAGACAGTGGTCATGACCTTCATGGGTTTAGATCTTTCTATAAAACTGTATTACTATGTCACACCAACATACAGTTTAATAAAGAGTTGAAGAAATGAAGACAGTCATACAGAATATATAAGTGCATAATATTGATGCTCCATTCACTAATGTGACTTATACATGAAACCATAGGCTAGGATGTACAAGATGCTGGGAAATCAAAGGTAAGAGACTGGCTGTACCAGGGAAACACACAGGAAGATGAAAGTTGTTTAAATCATGGGGGTGGAAAAGTGAGTTAGATATGGAAGAGGAGGCTGTGCACAGGGAAGCCTCAGCCAGGCCTCTACGGAGGAGCTGACACCTAGTTCGGGCAGCATGGTTTTACTTCACTATGTAACCTACCTTCCCTTAGAAGAATGTGACTAGGCTCATGTCTGTTGACTACACCTGAACCCCAGCTGTGAGTGTCCTCTTCCCCAAGTGGGAGGCCCCATTGGGTGTGTTGTGAGCTGCCACTACCTCATCAGAAAAGAGCTGTGGCATCCTTCACTAGACAGTCTGTCCTGCCTCCTAACCCTGCTTAAAATAAACAAAACTCACCCAGCCCCACCAGAAACCATCTGAACAAAGATGAGAATATTCTAAAGATGAATTTGTGGCCCTATCATTATCTATCAGAGTTTGAAACAAGGAAACCTCAAGGAATTGAAAGTTTCCTCAGAAATCCCATGCTAGAAGGAAAAGGCTGAAACTTGGGGGATTTGTCTCCTGGATAAAGATACCAGAGTTCAGGCGGCTTCTCAGATCCCCTTGAAAGATTAGAGCCAGGGACTGATTCATATCTCCTCCTATTTAAAATCTGCCTTCCCCTTAGGATTCTGAAGACCACTGAAGCCTGAAGGCCACTGGACCTCTGTGCCCCTCTTCCCAAGGTGGGCACACTGATTAAGTCTCTTTACCTGCCTTTCACTCTTAATTTGGCTCTTTGGTGGGCTTGAGGCAGATATGTGGGCCAGGATGGCTCAGTGAGACTCTCACATGAGCTACCCAGGTCCCTTGTTCCCCAGCAATCCTGCCTCTTTTCTCTGGCCAGGATACTGGCTAGAGATGCTCTCAGGACATAGGAAGGGAATCAAGGATGGCAGCAGGAAGAGTGATTTAAGAAAAGAAATTGGTTTCACTATCTGGAAAGAAAGAAATTCAGGGGAGCCTGCATCAGAAAGACCACAAGGACTTGCCTTCCAAGAAGGTACAAGGGAAATCCATGGAGTGGGAGGCAAATGGGCCTCTGAACACCTTCTGAGGTAGAAGCCATAAAACCAGGATTTATGCTAAATTTAAATTTGTATTTAAATTGGCTTATTCTCAGTATCACTTTAATAAGAAGATAAAAGCTAAGCATATTATAGTCTTTTGTTGGAGACTTGAGCTTCTGATGTTTAAAAATGTATTTCTTGGTATTTAGGGTGCTATATCTAAGTGTGAAGCCTCCTGTACCTCTGTTTCATCTTCACCATCTCCATGTCTTTGCTTTGTTTGCCAACACAGCCTGTGAAGGGCAGCTCACTCTCTTGTCTCTGAGGGATTGGTTTCCTTCTTTGTTTACCTACCTGCAGCCGCCTCTGGGGTATACATCAATGGTGCAGGCCTCACTGTGGCTATGTGCCAAGAAAGCAGAAACAGCCTGCTTACTTTTTTTTTTTAAATCAAAGAGCCTGGCCTATTTCCTGAGTGATAAGCTTGTGCTTAAATGTAGACTCACTAATGGGAAATAAAAAACCTTAGAGGAAGAATTTAACACAATACAATACCATCATGTAAGCATATGAGGACATTTATGGAGAGGAGGAGGAGAAGACATTGAGGGATCAAATTATCTCCAACAAGGTAACTAGACTTTTCTCGTACTGGGACCTTAAGGGACAGGACAGAGGGTTTATATGACTTCTAGGACAAAATGGGTTTCCTGTCTCCAACTCATGCCACCAGAGGTAAACAACTTTCTTCCCACTTGTTATAATTATTTAGATTCTGCATGTTTGAAGAGAAACTTTTGTTGTACCCAAATATGAAAAGGCTGCAGAATGTTGAAGATAGGAAGGGTAAGTTCATCCTGCCCCCACAGGTGATTAAAATGATGGCTTTGTATGGTCAGGTGACTGTTTCAGACAGAAAATGCAATGTAGGGGGCTCCCTGAATAGCCTTCTCAAAAATACTGGGAAAGATCCTTCAAAGGCAGGCTGTAATATACATTATTTTTAAATTAAAGACAACATTTATTCTTAAGCAAACATGTAGTGACAAGGAAAGAGCTGCATCAGTCAGCCATCTGGAAATAATAGCCACAGAAAGAAGGATGGGAAGTCAGAGGTGAGGTGGAGCCATTTGGTTAAGCATCATCCTATAACAGTAGGCAAAGATCAGGGAGCTGGGCTGGGAAGAAGACATCTCTCCGTGATAGGCACCTACATCGAGAACACATACCTTCTTAATTTCAGATTTCAGGTTACACGGGTTGCTCTGCTGGCTGAACAGGGACTTCTTGAATCTCTCTATAACCCTTCTCTTCAGATCATGGTGCAGAGCTGGAGGGAGCTGCAGAAAACAGAAGGACAGCCATTACAACCAACTCCTCCACAGTGCATCAGCCCCTACAGGAAGCATTTACACAGGGCCAGTACAACAATACACCCTCAAAACCTGAGGAAGAATCTGAGTTAGCAAACTATCTGCTATAGTTTTCATCTTCTGTATTGAGGGATGGCTCTGCTTTTTTACCTTGTCACCGTTACCCTTACTGATACCACTCTTCACATAACAGCTATGCACATGCACATTCCATTTAAGTGAAGAGCAACCTTGACAAGGGAGGTACATTCTATCATGTGTGGGTGTCTGTCACCTGCCAGAACCACACCAAGTGCCCAGCCACAGCCTTCAGAAGATATAATACTTTTTTGGACCAGGAAACACAAAATCTTGACCACTCTGTATCTGCCTGTGTGTCTGCCTGTGACAGTTCTGCTGGACAGAAACAAAATCCTAGGAGCCAGCATTCCCAAGAAAGCATGGATTATCTTTCATTGTGATCTCCATAAGATGATGTGGACTCCATAAATACATAGGCAGTTGCTGCAGGGTCTCAGAAAACAGGGGGGTTTAAAACAACCACCCAATTGCAGGGCTTTGCTGGCAGGATTTACATGGGAAATCAGAGTTCTGGTGGCACAGAGGGTGAGGTGAAGTCTGGGTGAAGAATACTGCAAAAGAAGTAAGCTAAGAATTACCAGGGGTCTCTGTCTTGATAAGCTTTTTTTTTTTTTTAATAGCTTGATATTCAAAGGAAGAGCTGAGGAGAGGGGTGCGTTGGGGTGAGATGAGTGCTCCCAATTAAAAAGAAAAAACAAAGCAAAACAGAAAACTATCAACTCAAACCAAATGATGACCAAGAGAGGCAGGAATGCTGCAGAGATGATCACACCCCAGCCCTGCTTCACCATCTAGGACTTCGGTTTGGATTGCTACATTGTAACTATTTGGAGCCAATAAAAATATGTGTACCACCATGAAGGAAGGCTGATTCAAAGCCCTCCAAATCCACGATTGTTCTTGCCTTTCACATGGACTAATGGAGGAACATGTAAGGTGAAGAAGACAGTTTTTAGCTTTGGTCTCTTTGCAAGGGAAGGGATGGAGCACTGAGAGGATGAAGACCCAGCCTAGAAAGACAGGACTTGGTGATTTCCTATTGCTTCCTACCAGTACTTTCCACCTCCCTGAAGCCAACAGCAGAGGGCAGTGATGCCCTAGGTCCAGTTAGCAACTTCCCGGCTTTATTGCAGCAAGTCTGTGAAAGGGAAAGGCTTTCCTGCTTAACTACGGAATCTTATTGAAGGTGTGGATCACCAGGGCTCAGCCTAAGGCTGGAAGGTATCAGAATAACTGTCACAGAGATCTTGACAAGTTTTGCTATTTATTTAACTTGATAAGCCTCTGGTTAACTTGGAGATTCATCAAATAGCCCCTGAATTCAATAGTAAGCTCATATCCCTAAGATCCTCACACAGGCAGTACATAAACAAGATGCTATGTCTCAGTGGGATAAATATTGTAAGCACAGTGTCCCATCCATAAAGCTTTAGTGGGAATTGAAAACTTTACATAGAATGGTAATGCTCATTTGTGGATGAAATAAGTATAATAACCTAGTCGATACAAAAACAGAACCAAAACCCACAGCTCATGCTTACCAGACACTGTGAGCACTTCTTTGTGCTTGCATTCTTGCATCTCTCCCACAGAAAACTTACAAGGCAGATTCCATTTCTAGATAAGTAAAGGATTGGTCACACACTGTCCTTCTGAGGTGTGTTTGCATCAGCCCTCTCCCTAAGCCAACAACCACTAGCACACGGCTGACATACTATACCTCACAGTTTATAAACATTCTCATGGACTCATGACATCTGAGACACACACAGGTCTCAAGAACACCCATTTTTCTGACAAAGAAAATGGTTCTAGAAAAGATAATATGTTCTTCAATTCAAACCTGAAAATGGTTTTTATTACACCACATTAAGTAATAAAAGAAGAAAAAAAAATCCTGGTCTGCATGTCTTCTCAAACTTACATCAATATGAATTCTTTCCAAAACCCTGTATTCTCTACCTAGTTATACATTAGCAAGGCACCAGCAATTTGCAGGGCTCCACTGGATAAATAGTAGACCAAAATAGCACTTTATTCTATTTTGACATTTTACTGCTTAACAATTTTTCCCTAAATGTTAAAAGCAAATGTCCTAAGAATACCATTTAAAGAAATAAAACCTCACACTTCTCTTAGAATTTAGAGTCCCTAAAAAACAGATTTGGTATGAGAAATGGAGTCATGCTTTGTACTGCTGCTGTATAATACAGTGTGGCTCACTAAGAGCCTGGGGTACATCTGCTACTGCTAACGCCCCAGTGATGGGCAATGCTGCGGGTCCTCCCCAGTCTTCCTATCTCTTCTCATGAAAACAGATATGTTGTAATTTTTTAAATTGTTAGATGATGACTTTAAAGCATTTATTTACCAAACTGATTAAAGTATAGTAGAGAAATAAAGCCAGTCTGATTCCTCCGGCTCTGTGTGTCTTACCTATGCAATAACTGCAAAGTAACATTTGAGCATTAATCTCCAGCTGCTCAAAGACACATTGATTTCCAGCATCTGAGATGAACTATTCATTGACTCCTTAGCATGCAGGCATTAAGACTGTCTTTGCAGGTTAATGAAAACCCTTCCAGGTTAAGATGTACAATTGAAGTAAGAAGAAGGTCCTAACATCCTGACTTATAAAACTGTTATAATTAGATGAGTTTTGCAGGTATGTCTCCATAGAAACTGGAGAGGAACAGAAGCAGGGTTTTCCATCAGTTTCTCCTCCAGTCCTCTGGAGGAGAGTGGAAAGGGAGTTACCTCAAGTCAATTATACTTTGGATGGGCTTCCTGTGTACAACTTGGTCCTCTGTACCAACGTATCATTGTCAGCTGTGTTCCTCCTCCCTATGAAGACACTGGCTGCATTGAGCACTGCGTGTTAAAATTCCCAGAGGGGAATCTTTCTTTGCTGGTTAGTAACACAGAGCTGAAAGTGTTTTCAAAGCACATCTGGAAAATTTACAGTCATTATGCCTGAACTTGGAGAATAGAATGAATGCATGCCACTGGCTGAAAAATACAAAACTCATCCAGCCCACTGACAATTTAAGGGAATAATGACATAGTCACAAGAGTTTCATCTTTGCTTTAACATGCATGAAATCTCATAAAGAAAGAGTATGCATCCATTAAAGAGTTTATTTACCACATAGGAATTTATATACAGAAGGTATGCTAAGTTTCAAAGGATATTTATCTCACTCAATGATTAACAGGTTAGCTAAAGAGCTATTTCTACATCTTCCTATAACACTAGGGATGTTTCCCAAAATTCCTGGGCTAGTGCATCAGTGGGCATTAATTTCAATATGATATATTTACTCTCTGATCTGGGAAGTGATGCTCATATTCGTTAACCAAGTTCTCTCCCAGATATTCACTTATATTGCTTCACATGCTTTCACGTAATCAGTCAAAGTTCTGTGTGGTTACCTAAGAGCCAGGCTAACAGCAGAAAATAGTGAGAAAAATAATCAATTTTAGATTCTTGGGTCCAGAAGGGCAGCTGACAGGGTGACTGAAAAGAATACTAGGTTTGGGGGCAACACTGGCGAGTAAGACTGATTTCCAAGCATAAGATGTCCCAAAGAGGCCCAGCAGTGGTGGCACACGCCTTTAATCCCAGCATTTGGAAGGCAGAGGCAGGAGGATTTCTGAGCTGGAGGCCAGCCTGGTCTACTGAGTGAGTTCCAGGACAGCCAGGGTTACACAGATAAACCCTGTCTCAGAAAAAA
>NW_022196915.1:1114468-1119242 GCF_008632895.1 Mastomys coucha | reverse complement strand
AAAAAAAGGTCCCAAAGAAAGGGGCAAGTGACACCAGAGAAGCCATAAGACCAGAGAGGTTGTGCAGTGTCAAAGAAAGGAGTGGCTATGTCTGCCTATCCCCCAATGTAAGTGGTAATCAGTGCCTGTCAGGACATCCTGATTTTCCTGCTAGGGCACCAGGGCATTTCTCTATGGCTCAATGGCTACATACTACATTCTGTACATAAGAACTGCTAAGAGACCCTAGAGAGGATGGAGAGCTTGTCCTTCTTAGTTAAAGATGCTCTGACTTTGCTTGGCTCTAACAGCAAACACTTATCTATACCTGCTGGGATCACAGCTGGTTGGTGGCTGCTCCTAGTCATATTCAGTGGTAGGTGACAGTGTTCCAGACATTTCTACCAACCCTCCCCTACCTCCTCCTACAGTACCCTTTCCTGTCCTATGGAAGGTGTTTCACAGCACATCACCTTGATGTCCTGACTCCCAGCAGCCTTCAGCAGGAATCTCAGAGTAGATGGTCTGCCTGTCTCCAACGGAAGGTGTTACATTTTTCCCAGCACAGCACCTCAGCAAACCTCACTGAGCCTGGGGTAGAACTTTCTATTCCCATATTTGACCTCTTCTTGGGTGCAATGCCTTAGTCCTAAAGGTACTGAATTGGGCCCCAGAGCATGAAATGGGGGCATTTTTCTGAACCCTGATGAAGCTTGGAATCTTAAACTCAAGCCACTTTCAGCTTTTATTATCAGCAGACATAACTTTTTACTCTGTTCTGAAGAAACAAACTCCCCTCTCCCTTCTTGAAGTTTGGAAAAGATGACTGGGAACAGAGATCTTAAAAAGGCATGCATGTTCTCCACAAGGCACCCAGGGATGAGGGCCAAATCCATAACCCATCAGCTCTCCATACGACTCATGAGAGCTGATCCATAAGAGAGCTCAGGAGGAAGTGGTTGGTTTACATGCTCCAAACTCACAGACTATACAAAGCAGTGCCACCTCACAGTGTGTGAGACTGTATATTCGATGGTTATTATATGAGGAGGAATTAATAGAGCACAAGATCCAGCTAAGCCCACAGGCAAGAGGACTCACACCCGAGATTCTGCATTGGATGGGCTGGTTCCTGCAGACTAATTGCTCCAAGGAAAGCTTGGGTTTCGTAGGGATAATATGCCAGAGCTTACAGAGGTGAGAATTTTCACGAGTGCAGAGATGTGGGAATGGTGAGGTGATTTGGGTGATGTACTATCTGCTGACCTGTGGTCTGCACATCCCTCCCCAGCTTAAGTCAACCCAGAACCTCTGGAAGGTATTTCTTCCAAAACAGCACTGGAGAGAGCAATAGGGGCCCTGGACCCAATGCAGACCGTGAAGTTGTTCTCTTTTGCTGGCCGTGTTACCCTGACCGATACAGGAGTCTGGTGAATCTGACCACAGAAGCAGAGTGATAAAACCAGATCCCCAGTGGCCAGCTGGAGTACTCACCACAGAGAAGCAAGCTCTGCTGACAGAGCATCTTGGCTATTGCAAGCTTTGGTGGAAGCAACTACAGAAAGGAAGCTGGTAGTTGTATTGTGCCGTGTTTTTGTTTGTTTGTTGTAACAGCAGAAAAGGAACCGCAGGTTTGGTAGGCAAAGTTCCATCCTGAGTTGCTGCTGTTTTAGTGAACTGTCTCTGCCCCTCATCGTTTTCAGACTTGACTCAGAGCCCAGCCAATGGCCCTGGCTAATAGGGAAGCTGGAATCCCTGGATAAGGAACCCTCAAACATTACAACAGGAACTCTCCATAAATTTTTTCTGCACTCTCCCCAGGAAAATGTGCAACCGTTTTTCAAAGTGACCATCTACTAGGAAAAGAATATACAAGCTTCCCAGAAATAGTAGGTGCTAATTATAAATTGGCAGTGTTTCCTACAGTCTTAAGCAGCCCCTAGCTTATAGAAATCAACATTTTTGGTCTTGTCTTTCAGGATGGGGTTGTGATGATAGATGAAGTCTGAGTGCACATCTTCTGTACCAGGAGGCAGCTAGTGCACATGCCTGCAGTACCTTTCTTCAGACTCTGGAAGCATAACTAGACTCATCATAACTGAGTCCAACAGTTCTCATGGTAGCTCTTTTGTTCTCAAGGTAATCAGGGTTACTTCTTTATCTTGTTGCTTAGGAAAAAAAAAAAAAAAAAAAAACACTGACAAAAGCAATAGAAGGCCAGGCGTGGTGGCGCATGCCTTTAATCCCAGCACTTGGGAGGCAGAGGCAGGCAGATTTCTGAGTTCGAGACTAGCCTGGTCTACAGAGTGAGTTCCAGGACAGCTAGGGCTACACAGAGAAACCCTATCTCAAACAACCAAAAATAAAAAATAAAAATAAAAATAAATAAAAATAAATAAAGCAATAGAAAGAGGGAGAAAGGGAAGGAGGAGAGAGAGAGGGTGGGAGGGAGGTAGGAGGGAAGAAAAGAGGGGAGAAGGGAGAGGGGAAGGAGGAAGGGAGAGAGGGAGGAGAAAGTAAAGGGGAAGGGGGAAAATAAGAAGAAAAGGATGGAGGGAGGGAAGGAGGGAGAAAAGGGAGGGATGAAGAGAGGGAGGGAGGGAGAAGGTGAGAAAGGGAGAGAGAGGAAAGGGGAAGGAGGATGGAGGGACAGAGAGAAGAGGAGGAAGAGGAAGAAAAGGAGGGAGGGAGAAAGAAAGGAAGGAGGGGGAGGGAGGAAGAGAGGAGGTAAATTTTGCTCTGGCTTACAGTTGTGGGGCTTACAGTCTGTCACAGCAGGGAAGGTTCCTTCCAGAAGCAGAATACAGCTGGTCACACTGGACTACTGCTCATGTTCAGTTCCCTTTCTCCTGATTACTCAGCCCAGGACTAGCTCATGATGCAGCCACATTTGCGATGGGTCTTCCAACTCCAATCAATGTGATCTGGGTAGTCCCTCACACACATTTCTGTCATGCTGATTCTAATGCTCATCAAGCTTATGATGGTTAAGACATCTGTGCCTCTCAAAGCCTAGAACAGTGTCTGTTGCTTGAATAGGTGCTTCCTAATTATAGGACAAATGAGCGAAGGATTTAACAAAAGCATCAGATGACACTATCTTGAGTTTCAAAGATAGTACCTATTTTCTTACCCAAATATCTATACTTCTTAAAAAAAGAAAAATGTCACTAGTAAGTAGAACATGCCTTAGATGAAGGAGTACCAAGTTATTCAGCAGGCTACTCTTCAGCCCTGAACTTTTCAGAACTGAAATATTACTCAGATTCACAAATAGGAAGTCTTAATAGTCCTGGGTATTATGGAAATGGGGCAGGGTGGGGGAAGTCTGGCTTTCATGTCCTTGAGAGGCTGTGTTGTCAAATCAGATGAAAGGAGAGGTCCTCCAGCATTTTTCCTGTCTAAAGGAAATATGGGGACAAAAAGTATGGAGTAGAGACTGAAGGAAAGACCATCCAGAGACTGCCCCACCTGGGGATCCATCCCATATATGAACACCAAACCTAGGCACTATTGCAGATGCCAAGAAGTACTTGCTGACAGAAGCCTGATACAGCTGTCTCCTGAGAGGCTTTGCCAGAACCTGACCAATACAGAGGCAGATGCTCCCAGCCAACCTTGGACTGAGCATGGGGATCCCAATGGAGGAGTTAGGGGAAAGACTGAAGGAGCTGAAGGGGTTTGCAACCCCGTAGGAAGAACAACAATATCAACCAAGAACCCCCAGAGCTCCCAGGGACTAAATCACCAACCAAAGAGTACATATGAAGGGACCCATGGCTCCAGCCACATATGTAGCAGAGAATGGCCTTATCTGGCATCAATGGGAGGAACAGCCATTGGTCTTGTGAAGGCTTGGTTCCCCAGTGTAGGGGAATGCCAGGATGGTGAGGTAGGCATTGGTGGGAAGGTGGGAGAGTACCCTCATAGAAGCAGAGGGGAGAGGGAAGAGATAGGAGGTCTTCAGACAACAAACTGAGAAAGGAGATAATATTTGAAATGTAAGTAAGTAAAATATCCAATAAAAAATATTAAGGCAAAAAAAAAAAATGAAAGAAAGGAGAGGTCCTATTCCCTTATTCCTATGATAGAGCTACTTGTAGAAAAGCAACCTAGCTCTGTCCTCCTTTGCACACCACAATAAAAATCCACTTGGGTGGACATCTGTTTTAGGATGGAGAGCACAGGTAGACGCCATGGAGAAAACTGGACAGGTTTACTTCTAGGCTGGTCCCCATACATGTGGTCGAAGGGGTGAGAACATGTCCGTGGTCACTCTAACTCAGGCTCCCACAAGGCTGTGTGTTTTCAGCTATGTTAGCTTTGACCTTGTGGCTGAGAGGTGTGTACCACTGTAGACACTGACCTGCGTGATGTAGATGACTTTATGCAGCTGGATCAGGATCTGCTGAATGGGGTCGCAGATCTGCCGCACTTTCCGCTGGGATACAGCAATGCCTGCAGATGCTGTGAGTGATAAAGGCTACAGTTAGTCAAGGTCTCTTACAAAAGCAGTGTTAGTGCAAAATGGGATAAAATTCTGGGGAAGAAGGAAGCCAAGATCTCATCTCACCAATGAGACAGTGCAACACTTCAGTGCTTGAGAATGTGAAATGAGCTCTTCTTTCCCTCTACTCCTCAAGCACTGAAGAAACAAAAATATTCCTTGCATAATATTTGAAATACTAAGTGCCCCTGGATATTCTGTCTGTGATTGCAGGAGGCTGCCATTGGGAGGAAAAGTGCCTCAGATAGGAAGTTCTTCTTCTTTTTTTTTTTTTTTTTTTTTTTTTTT
>NW_022196915.1:1104303-1114390 GCF_008632895.1 Mastomys coucha | reverse complement strand
ATCCTCTACTATACACATGCTGCCAGAACAATCAGTCCCACCATGTGCAGACCTTGGTTGGTGGTTGAAACCCTGGGAGCTCTGAGGGTACTAGTTAGTTCATAGTTGTTCATCCTAAGGGGCTGTAAACCCCTCAGCTCCATTGGTCCTTTCTCCAACTCCTTCACTGGGGACCCTGTACTCAGTTCAATGGATGGCTGTAAGCCTCTACATCTGTGTTAGTCAGGTACTGTCAGAGCCTCTCAGGAGATAGCTACATTTAGGCTGGCTTGTCCTTCCTTCAGTCTCTGCTCCATAGTTAATCTCTGCAACTCCTTCCATGGGTATTTGGTTCCCCCTTTTAAGAAGGAATGAAATTCTAAAGAGAGCTTTTCGTTTGCTTGCTTGCTTGCTTGCTTTTAAGTAATAAACTATCCATACCTTCTATAACAGATTTTAAAGCTAATTTTATCAAAGCTACTAGACACAAACACCAAAAACTCTATAGTAGAATTAAGTACTGTTTGGATCCTTAATTATTGTGAATCTTAATCTCTACTTCCATTTCTTCCTGGGTTACCTTGTCCTGAATTCTTTCTGTAAACCCACTACACCTTCACAGATTCCAGGCAATGGCTGTCAGTGTGCATAGGAGCTGCTTCCCCAGCTTCAAATTCCTCAGCACAGCGGTCTATCCTTGAAGATTGCAAAGCTAATATATAGGAGTGGCCTCCCTCCTTGCATTAGCCACACCTACCTTTTCTCATTCACAGATTAAAATGGAAAGATGCCAGAAGATAATATCCCCTCTTTTCCCTGTGGAACACACACACACACACATACACACACACACACACACACACATACACACACACATATAACATCTTATACTCATTTACCATAAACTTATTAAAATTAAGTTTCTAAGACCTTCTTTTCTTTCTTCCATACCATTTCAAGCATTTAAGAAATTAAATGTTATAGTAATTGCTTCAGCAATAGCTGCAATTTTAAAAATTTCACAAAAAGCTTGTGTGTCTTGCCATAAATGGTTTGTTTTCAAAACATTTAAAGAGAATTTTATATGGCTATTTAAAAACATGAACTTATCCACTTTAGAAACAAAACAAAAAGGGAAATAAAATACTAAGATTTTCCTTATGGGTGGCTCTATATACTTGTTTGGAAAAATTAGCACAAGAAATAACCCAGCTCTGTACCATCTGAAGCTAATTTCTTGCTTAGATGTAAAGGCCCTGTCTCTTTTGAAAACTCCTTGTAAGCATCAATTATTGGATCATTAAGATGTGATTTGACAAATTACCCGTGGGGTAAAAAGCTGAGAAATCAAATCACAAGAGCTTAGCCAAGAGCAGCACTGCAGGCTGCTCCCCATGATGCACACCAGCCTGGGGAACAGTAGCCCCAACCTCTGCAGCTGTGCTCCCCACCCAGAGACCCCCTAAAGTTTGGAGTTCTGTCTATGCCCCTGAAGATAGGACTGTGTAATGGCACTAAGTTCCTGCTGGCAGCAGAAAACTGGAGGCCTCAGGTGTGTGTCAACTTCACATTGGCTTGTCCATCATGATTTTGAGCTAAAGGCTCACAGAATGGCCAAACAGATTTAGGCCTCTAACAGCAATCTGAGTGGGTACCACAGGCTTGACTCTACCACAAACATGCTTATCTGTGGCCCGAAACACAAAAACAAGGAGTTAGCTAGAATGTTTGTAGTTCAATATACAGCTATGCACTTTAATTTTAAAAATCTGGGTTTTAAGTCTATTCAACCACTGCTCCTCAGTTCTAGGAAGCTCTTGACTTTCAAAAATAGCTTTGATTGGTTGTTTCCTTGAAAATAAATGTTAAATGTTTAATTGCAAAAGCCCCACATGAATCAAGCAAACAAACTCAGAAAAACACTATTACAGATGAGGCTCAAGGATCTGGGAAGCACCTCTCCTCAGGGCCACTCACTAAGAGTGACTGTTGACATTAGCTGTGTTACCTTTATGCCTCCTACAGAATCCATTTTACACACATGCACAAGTAACTCCCAATGGTAACTTTCAAGCTATCTTTGAGCCCTGACATCAGTTTAATAGGTTATGAGCCACACACAAAAATTAATGCAATGACCTGGAACAGAACTGGAGATCTGAAGAGTATGCCACACACAGCAAGGGCTGTTCAGTTATCAACAGTGTACTGCTCATTGATGGCCACTTCCAACAGAGTGAAAAGTAAAACCATAAAAAGAACATATGTGTATGTATATGCACATGTATGCATATGTATTTATGAAACCTCCCTTCTCCTTCATTTTCTCCTCTTCTTTGCCCTACACCTTCTTTTCAACTAAACAGTGACATATTATGTCCCAGACGTTGTTGGTAGGGGGTGTTGTTTTTCAGTGCATCACAGATAAATGAGTTCTGGCTCATTCCTTACGACCCTGGAAGAAGCTATGGTTTGCCTGTGCACCCCATGCTTTGCTTAGTAACTTCTGTCTGCCAAGGACTTCAGCTGCCATCAATTTCTCTCGGCTGTCAACAATGCCATAGTGCATGTCTCATTGAAGGAGCCAAGGAATACCAAGGCCAAAGACGTACTCATTTCTCATTGAAACAAATATCTCCTAAAGTGACTGAGTTATTTCACGCTCTGACCAGAAGTGAATGTATTTTTCCACACCTAGATCAACACTACATACTACCAAATTCTAATTATGTCAATCTGTATTTTTTTTCCTACTTCGTAGTTTTGAAGGTTAGTGAAATTATCATGTTCTATTTTCATTGTTGTTGGATAATTGCTTATATTTTTATTGATTTGCAAATATTCTTTGCATATCCTGAATTCTACTCCCTTTAAATTTTATGTTAAAAGTATTATATATTTCTAGTTGATCTGTTACTTATCTTTGATTCAAAGATATTTCTCACCACTAACACACAGAATAAGGTGATTCTGAGTCCCACACCCTGCCCGAAATCTCTGAGATACCTGCTGCTGTCACACCGTGGTAAGGTTAAGACTCCTGGGGGAAGGGGCATCTGTCACAGATACTATCCTATGATGTGAGTTGGCTTTAGGAAATACAGGAAATGTCAAAATGAGACTGGTGTGCAAGGAGTCTTCCTCTAAGACTTGCCAGCAATGGATTTCCCAGACAACTTCAGTCTGCAGTTAAGTGCAGTCTGGGAAGCAAGATTCTTGAATCTACATCTGAGCTGACACTGAGCTTTATTGAATCCCCCTACTGTAAAGTGTAACTTAGCCCTTAGGCAAACAAGAACAATTTAAAAACCAAGTAAATATATTCTTTCATTTTTCCTTATTTACTGATTGGTGATAACCAAGATCATGGCAGTCCCAGTCACAGCATGTTATCTAGTTTTGCATAATTTTCTCTGAATACATTTTCCAGAGTAACTTCCTATCAATACTGTACTACTTAAGCATTGACAGATGTGTCCAAAATTTTTTCAACTTTTTAATAAATACATATTAATTGTACATGTCAGGTCAGCATGACATGGCCTTGTGTGTCTAAGGAATAGTATATCACTTAATTATTCACAGTCACTGCCCTCCCTTTCTTCTCCCATCAGTTTTCAAACTATTCCTTAATAGTCCTCTTACAAATAAGGATATTTTATAAAACAAGATTGCCTAAAACACCAATGAATAATCAATAATCAAGGCTTGTGGGTGCACACACACACATGCACACCCACATACAACATACACTAAACACATACTATAAACTCCACATACAGACCACACATACACAGTAACTCACAAACACCACATACAACACATACACACCATCCCCACATACACACATACATCACACCACACACACATAGTACATACCGCACATATGCACATACCATATACATAGCACATACACCTACACACCACATACCACATACACACACACCACATACCACATACACACACCACACACATCACATGTGCCACACAGATATACATACCATATCACACGTATAATGCACACACAACATACATACACAACATATACAGCAGAAACACATACATGTACCACACCACATATACATACCACATATACCACCTGTACAAAGCATACACACCATATACAACACATACATGACACACACACAACACATACACCACAAACACAACACATACATATCACAAGCACAATACATATACATCATGCATACCACATACATGCTATAACACCCCATATACACCATGGCACAGATACACACATACACATTTAGAAAGAGAGAGAGAAGGAATATGGAAGGACAATCATCTATAATATGCTACCAATGTAGTTCTTGTAGCACAATATTATACATACATTGTTTGGTCTTAAAATTTAAAGATGTAAAGAAATTATTCTTTAATAAAATAAAGGTTTAGATTTTTAACTTTATAATTCTTTATTGTTTCTTTTACTAAAAACAGAACAACAACAAAAAAGAAAGCATTCTATTCTAACAGCTGGAATAAGGTATCAACCAGTTATTTTTCTGAGTTCTTCCTGCCAAAAATCAGAAACTCTGAGATAAGCAGACAAAATGGCAGTAGCGTAGGCAGGGCCTCCTGAACAAGGGGAAATAGTCCTCTGTAAAGACCATCCAGGAATAGGGGTGGGGTGATGTGCTATGAGAACTGTAATGAATGAAGAGGCCTCTAGTAGACATGGGAGAAAGCTCTGGCACGATGGAGGGTACACGTGACTAGATGCCTCCAAGCACAAGAATTTCACAAGTGACATCATCAACCAGCTCTGGCCTGGTTGTGCATTGCCATGAAAGATACAGTCAGTGCTCAGCAGGAAAGGAAAGCAGGAGCCACGTGGACAGTGACCAAGGCCTAGGGCTGCAGGCAGAGGTCTGGATTGAGTGTTTTCTCTTCCGGGTACCAGTAGCATGCTTTCAGGCAAGGCATGCTGCTGAGCCCTAGCTTCCTCATCTGGAGTGGGAGCACAGTGAAAAGGAAGAAGCTGCAGGAGGTTGACGCCATGCACACCTTAGGGGGAAGGTACAACATGTGGCAGCTCTCTATGGAGAACCAGAGCCAAGATGGCTGCTGTAGTGTCATCCTCAGAGAATGACATATACTGTTGTTCGATCTTGGTTTGCCTCCTGAATCTGTAAAAAAACTTTAACCTCTGTCATCATGTGATATTACTACATGGGTGTGATGGTTTGTATATGTTCTCAGCCCAGGGAAGAGCACTCGTAGGAGGTATGGCCTTGCTAGAGTAAGTGTGCCACTATGGGCATGGGCTTTAGTACCCTCATCCTAGCTTCCTGGAAGCCAGTTTTCTCCTAGCAGCCTTCAGATTAAGATGCAGAACACTCAGCTCTTCCTATGCCATGCTCCCACCTTGAGGATAATGGACTGGACTTCTGAACCTGTGAGCCAGCCCCAATTAAATGTTGTCCTTCATAAGAGTTGCCTTGGTCATGGTGTCTGTTCACAACAGTAAAACCCTAACTAAGATAGAAGTTGGTACCAGGGACTGGGGTATTGCTGTGATACGCTTGACCATGCTTCTGTTTGGAAGAATATGAATTTTTGGGACTTTGGATTTGGAAAGCAGTGTAATCCTTTAAGTGGGGCTTAATGGGCAATCCTAGTAGGAAGACTTTATTGCTGAGAGTGATTTGAACTGTGCTGATGTGGCCCAAGAGATTTCAACAGAGAAGAATTTCAGTATGTGGCATAGAGACTGTTTCTTGTGACATTTTGGTGAAGAAAATGGCCGCTTTTTGCCATTGTCCAAAGAGTCTGCCTGAGGCTAAAGTAAAGAAATTTATGCTAATTGCACTGACAAAGGAAATCTCAATAAAGCCCAGCCAGAGACTTGTAACAAACATCTCTGAGTCCTCACAAAACCATCACTCCCTGACTATTGAATTCAAAGATACAGAAATGAGGGCTGGAGGGGTGGTCCAGTGATTAAGAGCTCTTGCTGTTCTTGCAGAAGATCTAAGTTCAGTTCCAAGAACCCATGTCAGACAGCTCATAACCACTTCTAACTCTAGACTGGTAGATCTAATGCCTCTGGCCTCTGTTGGCACCTACATTTATGTATACATACCCCCACACAATATGCACACATACACATAATCAAAAATAAAATTTAGAAACATTACTAAAAGCATCCTCATCAACAGGCAGTATCCTCCTGGGATCTGGCACACCTTGCTCAGTGTTTCCTGAGCATGAAGAGCTAGGAAGCAAGTCATCATTGCTAAAGCAAGCTGGTCTCTCCCTCTCCCATCCAAGTCTCAAGCCTAATAGAAAATTTCTGGTGTGAAGCCTTCATGTGAAGTGTTTTGAAAGAGAAATACTTTGAAGATTGGACTGCTTTCTATTTGGGCATACTGGTACACACTTAATGAGTTATCTTGGGAGTAAGACTAAAGTCTGAATCCAAATTTCATTCACAGTTCATATGTACTCTAAATACACAATAGTTTGTCTACACAGAAGATAAGCACAACCTGACCATGATTTTGCACATCTTCACTGACTGGGATTCAGCATGTCAGGTCAGATAAGAATCATTCATGTCAGCATATAAAGCTCCTGAGTTTGGAGTGTTTCAGAGTCTGGATTTCAGATTAGACGTGAAGAGAAGCAAGGAAAGTTGAAGCAATGGATGTGCATTTGTTACTCAACAAATCATTTCCAACGCCTGTCCTCATAGGAGCATGAGTGTGTGTGTGTGTGCTCACGTGCAAGCACTAGAGTGCACACATATGCTTACACACATCTAAAATTCTACTCAAGATGTTTATCATTGAGTTCATGAAGAATCAATAAAAAAGTTTTTAAAGATTAGAAAGAAAAAAACTGACTTGGAAGCCCAGATGCTCCATGGGTAAAGCACTGATCATTAGCATGAGGACCTGAGTTTGGATCTCCAGGGACACATAAAAAGCATCTCTGTCATTCCAGCAATGGGGAAGTAGAGACAAGTCAAACAGAAAAGCTCCAAGTTTAGTGACAAACTGTCTAAAAAGTTAAAGTAGAGTATAACTGATACCCTTGACCTCAACCTCTGGCATCCACCATACCTTTACACACACATATGCACAAACACATGCACACACATGAACTCATTCAAAAACTATACACAGATGCATATACATGCACAGAGATTTTTTTTTAAAGATTTTTGTTTATGTTTAGAACTGCCATCTATTTATAGCAAAAAATACTGCTGGATCCCCATTACAGAGATCATATAAACTGTTTGGTTTTTTTTTTCTTTAAAAAATGGTTTAAATTGAGAAAGCTTAGAGAAATGGCATAAATTGCATTTGGGCATGGTAATATCTTCAGAAGATATCTCAAGTGACTAAAATAACTTACACACTGATTCCTGGTCAATTCCTGCCAATAAATGCGCCCTAAGATTTCAGTTCTGTAGACAGGATGCTACATTTTACTCAGCTCAGGGAATATGAATATAACATACTATTACTATAATCTAGTTAACAGGATAAGATTTGGCATATAGTCTTTAAACAGCATTAATGACAGTAGTTTGGCATTCATGGTTCTACAGGACTGGGGTGTCTCTTAGTTCTACTGTTAGCACACTATAGACGCAGCCAACCCTACAAACCAGTCTGAATGACTGTAAGACAAGGACACGCAACTCCAAACTCACAGTTCTCACCTGTGCTGCATTGCACAGCACCAGAGGGTAATTCTTGTGTACTGGATACTTGCTCAAAGCCTGACTAAATTCTTGCTTTCCTGACATTTTTAAAAGACTATTTTTAAAAACTGGGGCTCTAGATATTATGTTTAATTTCTAACATGTTTCTCTCCACCTAAAAAAAGCTGGATTTAATTTTAAATAAGTAAAATTTCAATAATAGGACATGCTTTAAGACACTACACAAATCATCCACACACATTGTGGTGTGTGTCTTCTTCATAACTGGGCATGCTGGTGTAATCACAGCTGACCCCATAACTCCTGTGTGGAAGTTGGAGTAGTCTCAAGGTATGCCAGAAGTGAGGGCAGCTGCAGGTGAGGTGACTGAGCCAACTGGTTTCTGCCAGCTACTTGTAACTTGTTAAGCCAATACTGGTCTAGATTTACCAGCCACACGTCAAAAGCACTTTTCTGAAAAGGCAGAAAAGAAACTTAGCATTAGAATAGAGGAAGGTCAAGAGCCAAAGTCTGGACTAAGAAGCGGGCTAGCTCACAGGGGGAACCGGTTCCTCCCCAGCACGGCTGTGCTCCGCAAGATCAGGTAGCATTCCCTGACTGACAGTTAAAATGATTTAGTGTCATGTGACTCAAAATTTAATATTCAAATCAACATTTTTAAAAGCCAAAGTATAAAGAGATCATACCTAAATTTGCAGTATAAATTATTTTCTTAACGTTGAACTTACACCATACAAACTTAATCCACCCTTCAGAAACAAATGAATCCCTATACTGAACTGCACAGGCCCATGGTTGCTTGCATGTGCAGCAGATCTGCTCTCACTGTTAAAAAGCTGAAAAGAGCAATTATTTAGACTCACACTATCATGCTCTTCACTCACCTTTGCCAGGCTAGCGGAATCGCAGCAAGGGTCCATGGGGTACTTTGGGGCATTTTAACAATACAACCATCTTGCTTTTTGCATCTATGATGACATTGTGACAGCCTTAAACTGTGAAGGCCTGTGACACTTTCCAAGGAAATTTAATAACTGAAGACACACAGCCTAAAATTCCTGAAACTCCATCCACATTACCAGTGCAAACATTTAATGCACCAAACAAGATGAATTAAGAAGTAAAAGTGAAACCACACCAAAGAATAATTCCAACTAGCCTGTATATTAAAAGAAAACATATTGCTCAAGCATCATACTCTCTCCTAGGTTCAAAGAAGAATCATCAATTATCTGCTGCATTGTCTACATTTAGTTGATAATTTTACAGTTATTATAAGACACGAGTTATTCCTTAATTGTCCTTACTAGAAATTAGAAAACTATTCTTCTCATCCCATGGCATCATTACAAACATTTATGTCTCATGACATAATTTGGGAATAGAAGGATGGCTCAATGGGTAAAGTCACTCATTCTTCAAGCCTAGTGACATAAGTTCAATCCCTAGGAACTGCCACAGAAGGAGACAGCTAATTCCACACAGTTGTTCCCTGGCTTGCATGCATGTACCAGAGCAGGTATGCATAAGGCCAGAAAGACAAATATAGATAAAATAAAGTCTAAAGATAATTTTTAACTTAAAGAAATTATGTAGTCCAGGCTCTCTAGGATGGTGTCCTGGGCAGACCTTGGGCACAAGCTCTGCAGCCAGTCCCTCAATACCCAGAAGAAGCTCCACTCCCAGGAACTCTGACACGCCCAGGATTAGAGGTGAAGAGGACCCAACTTCTGTCCCAACACCAGGAGTAACTGGGACCAGCAGGACCCAGGCACACAGGAACTCTGCCAGCCCAGTGGTTCTGGTTCCTTCCCGTCTGTCTGGGTTGGTGTCCTGGGTGCAAGCTCTGCAGCCAGTCCCACAACACCCAGAGGAAGCTCCACTCCCAGGTGCTCTAACAAGCCCAGGATCACAGGATCCCAGAATCACAGAATCACAGAGACAGCTTGACTCTGAGGAGTTCTGACACAACCAGGATCACAGGAAGGACAGGCTCCAGTCAGATTTAGCAAGGGCAGGTAGCACTAGAGATAACCAGATAGCAGGGGGCAAGCATAAAAAAACACAAACCAAGGTCACTTGCCATCATCAGAACCCAATTCTCCCACCATAGCAAGTCCTGGACACACCATTACACCGGAAAAGCAAGATTCAGATATAAAATCACTTCTCATGGTGATGATACAGGACTTTAAGAAAGACATAAATAGCACCCTCAAAGAAATACAGGAGAAGACAAGAAAACAGCTAGAAGCCCTTAAAGAGGAAACACAAAAATCCCTTAAAGAACTGCAGGAAAACTTAATCAAACAGGTGAAAGAAATGAACAAAACCATCCAGAATTCTAAAAATGGAAATAGAAACAATAAAGAAATCAGAAAGAGAGACAACCCTGGAGATACAAAACCT
>NW_022196915.1:1103163-1103524 GCF_008632895.1 Mastomys coucha | reverse complement strand
AGAAGAATCTTTCAACAAATCCACACAAACCTAATTCTACCTCTTACAACAGAAACAACAGGAAGTGAGAATTACTTTTTCTTAATATCTTAATATAAAAATTAATATTACCAACATACCCTAACTGATTGAAATCCAAAAATATGAGGAATTAGAAATTTGTTGATTGTCATCCAGTGGTCTCTCTAATTTGGTAATTGGAGAAACAGGTCCAATATTCTACAATCTTTATATACTTTCAGCCTGTTTGTTTGTGACAGTGTCTGGCTGTGTACAACATAAGGGTCTTGGAGATCTTGCTTCTCAGCCTCTCTATTAGTAGTATTGTTTATTTCATGTTTTTACACTATACTATGGTTTT
>NW_022196915.1:1097055-1102361 GCF_008632895.1 Mastomys coucha | reverse complement strand
AACAACTTTTATAATACTTATTTTATTGTTATAATATTTTATAAATTTTAAGGAATATGACAAAAAGAGATATTGTAGGTATTGAAAGCGGGGTCTCTGAAAGGATTTGGGGTACAAAAGGGAAACAAAAATGTGATTTAATTCTATTTACTTAAAATATGTTTTTAAATATTAACAAATTCAGATAAATTGAAATCATGTAACTTTTTTCATCATAATGCAATAAAAGTTAAAAAAAGAGAGAAAATATTACAAAAAAAGAAATTATGTAATAATTTCATTCCAGCCAAACAAAAATAACTGTCTAGAAAAGTAACTGTGTCAGAGCAAAAAAGGAAAACTATGTCAAGAAAAAAAGGGAAAAAAATAGAACCTTCTGGCATTGGAGAGGTTGAGTTTTCAAATATCTCTATAAAACTGTCATTATTTTTGGAGTAGTTATATACACTTTATAGCTTAAGCAATTAATAGTCTCCAGAAGGCAGAAATTAAATTTTTGGAAAAACAGCCTATACTATTTCATTCATTTCCTGCCACTGAACTGCAGCAGTGGTGAGCAAGTCAGTCAGAATTCTGCTTTGTGTCACAATTTTCCCTGGAGCATCATTCAACGTACATTAGGCTCGACTGACTTTCTAAGGCAGGACCACTCAGGAGGCTCAGGCCACAAAAGTGGCAGGGTAGCTGGGACAGGATCATTTTTCTACCTCTGTCTACAATGAGAAGGGACCAAGGATCCACAACCCTCTGCACACCTTTCCCGGGTCTCAGATGGGACCCAGCTGGGAGGCACAGGCTACAGAAGCTGCAGCCTTCATTCACCCATCCACACCCAGGAGGGATGGCTGATCCAAAGCTCTCTGCACATGGGTCCTGCCAGGAGAGAGCTGATCTCCCAGAAGTGCTGACACAGGCTTAGAGACACAGCTAGAGACAGCAATAACATCTAACACCAGAGAATAACAGATGGCTAAAGGCAAATGCAAGAATCTTACCAACAGAAACCAAGACTACTTGGCCTCATCAGAACCTAGTACTCCTACCACAGCAAGTCCTAGATACCACAAAACAACCCAAAAGCAAGATTTGGATCTAAAAATCATATCTCATGATAGTGTTAGAGGGAACAGGGGTTTGTTCTTATTATTGTTTTTTGGGATTTTTTTTTTTTGAGGGAAAACTGAAAAAGGAGATATCATATGACATGTAAATAAAGAAAATATCTAATAAAAACAAAACAAAACAAAAGAAAAACAAAAACAAAAAAAGGACATAAATAACTCCCTTAAAGAAATACAGGAGAACACAGGCAAAGAGGTATAAGCCCTTAAAGAGGAAAAACAAAAATCCCTTAAAGAAATACAGGAGAACATGAATAAACAAGTAGAAGCCCTTAAATAGGAAACACAAAAATCCCTTAAGGAATTGCAGGAAAGCACGACCAGATGAAGGAATTGAACAAAACCATCTAGGACTTAAAAATGGAAGTAGAAACAACTAAGAAATCACAAAGAGAGACAACTCTGGAGATAGAAAACCTTGGAAAGAAATCAGGAGCCATAGATGCAAGCATCGCCAACAGAATACAAGAGATAGAAGAGAGAATCTCAAGTGCAGAATATAACATAGAAAACATTGACATAACAGTCAAAGAAAATGTTAAATGCAAAAAACTCCTAACCCAAAACATCCAGGAAATCCATGACACAAGAGAAGACCAAACTTAAGGGTACTAGGTATAGAAGAGAATGAAGACTTTCAACTTAAAGGGACAGTAAATATCTTTAACAAAGTTATAAAGAAAAACTTCCCTAACCAAAAGAAAGAGATGCCCATAAACCTACAAGAAACCTACAGAACTCCAAATAGACTGGACCAGAAAAGAAATTCCTCCTGCCACATAATAGTCAAAACACCAAATGCACAAAACAAAGAAAGAATATTAAAAGCAGTGAGGTAAAAAGGTCAAGTAACATATAAAGGCAGACCTATCACAATTACACAAGACTTTTCATCAGAAACTATGAAAGCCAGAAGATCCTGTGCTGTTGTCATTCAGACCCTAAGAGAACATAAATGCCAGTCCAGACTACTATACCCAACAAAACTTCAATTACGATAGATGGAGGAACCAAAGTATTCCATGACAAAACCAAATTTATACAGTATCTTTCTACAAATCCAGCCCTTCAAAGGATAATAAATGGAAAACTCCAATACAAGGAGGGAAACTACAACCTAGAAAAAGCAAGAAAGTAATCTTCCAACAAAACTAAAAGAAGTTAGCCACATGAACAGAATTTCAACTTTAACAAAAAAAATTACAGGAAGCAACAATTATTTTTCCTTAATATCTATTAATATCAATGGACTCAATTCCCCAATAAAAAGACTTAGGCTATCAGACTGGGTATGTAAACAGGACCCAATGTTTTGTTGCATTCAAGAAACCATGTCAGTAAAAAGACAGACACTACTTCAGAATAAAAGGCTGGAAAGCAATTTTCAAAGCAAATGGTCCCAAGAAACTAGCTGGAGTAGCCATTCTAAAATTGAATAAAATTGACTTTGAACCTAAAGTGACCAAAAAGGATAAGGAGGGACACTTCATACTCATCAAAGGAAAGAACTACCAAGATAAACTCTCAATTCAGAACCTCTATACTCCAAATCAAAGGGCATCTACATTCATAAAAGAAACTTTACTAAAGCTCAAAGCACACATTGCACCACACACAATAATAGTAGGAGATTTCAATACCCCACTCTCTGCAATGGACAGATCTTGGAAACAGAAACTAAACAAAGACACAGTGAGACTAACAGAAGTTAAGAAACAGATGGATTTAACAGATATCTATAGAACTTTTTAATCCTAAAACAAAAGGATATAACTTCTCAGCATCTCATGGTATCTTCTCTAAAATTGACCATATAATTGGTCACAAATCATGCCTCAACAGATACAAGATTGAAATAATTCCTTGCATCCTATCAGATCATCATGGACTAAGGCTGCTCCTCAACAACAACATAAACAATACAAAGCCCACATGCACATGGAAGCTTAACAACACTCTACTCAGTGATAACTTGGTCAAGGAAGAAATAAAGAAAGAAATTAAAGACTTTCTAGAGTTTAATGAAAATGAAGCCACAACATACCCAAAATTATGGGACACAATGAAAGCAGTCCTAAGAGGAAAACTCATAGCTCCAAGTGCCTCCAAAAAGAAACAGGAGAGAGCATACACCAGCAATTTAACAGCACATCTGAAAGCTCTCGAACAAAAAGAAGCAAATTCATCCAAGAGGAGTAGATGGCAGGAAATAATCAAACTCAGGGCTGAAATCAACCAAATGGAAGCAAAAAGAACTATACAAAGAATCAACCAAACCAGGAGCTGGTTCTTTGAGAAAATCAACAAAATAGATAAACCCTTAGCCAGACTAACTAGAGGGCACAGAGATAGTATCCTAATTAACAAGATAAGAAATGAAAACGGAGATATAACAACAGACACTAGGAAATCCAAAAATCATGAGATCCTACCACAAAAGCCTATACTCAACAAAACTGGAAAACCTTGATGAAATGGACATTTTTCTAGACAGATAACAGGTGCCAAAGTTAAATCAAGATGAGATAAATTATCTAAATAGTCCCTTATCCACTAATGAAATAGAGACATTAATAGTCTCTCAACCAAAAAAAGCCCAGGGTTTAGTGCAGAGTTTTATCAGACCTTCAAAGAAGACCTAATATGAATACTCCTCAAACTAGTCCACAAAATAGAAACAGAAGGTATTCTATCCAATTCA
Organism: Mastomys coucha; assembly: GCF_008632895.1. Classification (NCBI taxonomy): domain Eukaryota; kingdom Metazoa; phylum Chordata; class Mammalia; order Rodentia; family Muridae; genus Mastomys; species Mastomys coucha. The sequence continues at coordinate 1,098,539 of NW_022196915.1, read as the reverse complement.
TTTTATGAAGCTACAATTACTCAGATACCTAAGCCACACAAAGACCTAACAAAGAAAGAAAATTTCAAATCAATTACCCTTCTGAATATCAATGCAAAAATACTCAATAAAATTCTTGCAAACCGAATCTAAGAACACATCAACACAATCATCCATCATGGTCAAGTAGGCTTCATCCCAGGGATGCAGGGATGGTTCAATATATGGAAATCCATATATTGCAATCTACTACACAAACAAACTCTTTTTTTGTTTGTTTGTTTGTTTGTTTGTTTGTTTGTTTTTTCGAGAAAGGGTTTCTCTGTGTAGTCCTGGCTGTCCTGGAATTCACTCTGTAGACCAGGCTGGCCTCAAACTCAGAAATCTGCCTGCCTCTGCCTCCCAAGTGCTAGAATTAAAGGCGTGCGCCACCACCACCCGGCCCACAAACAAACTCAAAGAAAAAAAATCATATGATCATCTCATTGGAAGCTGAAAAAGCATTTGACAAAATCCAGCATCCCTTCATGATAAAAGTCTTGGAAAGATCAGGAATTCAAGACCCATACTTAAACATAGTAAAAGCAATATACAGAAAACCAGTAGCCAACATCAAACTAAATGGAGAGAAACTTGAAGCAATTTCACTAAAATCAGGTACTAGGCAAGGCTGCGACTCTCTCCCTACCTATTTAATATTGTACTTGAAGTCCTACCCAGAGCAATTAGACAACAAAAGGAGATCAAAGGGATACAAATTGGAATGGAAAAAGTCAAACTATCACTATTTGCAGATGATATAATAGTATACTTAAGTAACCCCAAAAAATCCACCAGAGAACTTCTAAACCTGATAAACAACTTCAGCAAGTAGCTGGTTATAAAATTAACTCAAGCAAATCAGTGGCTTTCCTCTACACAAAGGATAAACAGTCTGAGAAAGAAATCAGGGGAACAACACCCTTCACAATAGTCACAAATAATATAAAATACCTCGGTGTAACTCTAACTAAGCAAGTAAAAGATCTGTATGAGAAGAACTTCAAGTCTCTGAAGAAGGAAATTGAAGATCTCAGAGGATGGAAAGATCTCCCATGCTCGTGGATTGGCAGGATTAATATAGTAAAAATGGCCATCTTGCCGAAAGCAATCTACAGACTCAATGCAATTCCTATCAAAATTTCAAATCAATTCTTCACAGAATTAGAAAGGGCAATTTGCAAATTCATCAGAAATAACAAAAAACTTAAGATAGTGAAAACTATTCTCAACAATAAAGGAACTTCTGGTGGAATCACCATCTCCAACCTTAAGCAGTACTATAGAGCAATTGTGATAAAAACTGCATGGTATTGGTACAGTGACAGGCAGGTAGATCAATGGAATAGAATTGAAGCCCCAGAAATGAACCCACACACCTATGGTCACTTAATCTTTAACAAAGGAGCTGAAACCACCCAGTGGAAGAAAGACAGCACTTTCAACAAATGGTGCTAGCTCAACTG
>NW_022196915.1:1074584-1096425 GCF_008632895.1 Mastomys coucha | reverse complement strand
TATTGTTATAATATTTTATAAATTTTAAGGAATATGACAAAAAAAGATATTGTAGGTATTGAAAGGGGAGTCTCTGAGAGGATTTGGGGTACAAAAGGGAAACAAGAATGTGATTCAATTCTATTTAATTAAAATATGTTTTTAAATGTTAACAAATTCAGATAAATTGAAATCATGTAACTTTTCTCATCATAATGCAATAAAAGTTAGAAAAAGAGAAAAAAGAAAACCAAAACAAACAAACAAAAAAAGAAGTTAGACTCCAGAGAATCAAATAACCCTATTAAAAAATGGGGTACAGAGCTAAACAAAGAATTCTCAACTGAGGAATACAGAATGGCTGAGAAACACCCAAAGAAATGTTTAACATCCTTAGTCACCAAGGAAATGTAAATCAAAATGACCCTGAGATTCCACCTCACCTCAGTCAGAATGGCTAAGATCAAAAACTCAGGCGACAGTAGATGCTGGCAAGGTTATGGAGAAAGAGGAACACTCCTTCATTGCTGGTGGAACTGCAAGCTGGTACAACCACTCTGGAAATTAGTTTGGCGGTTCCTTAGGAAATTGGACATAGTACTATCAGAAGACCCAGCTATACCACTCTTATGCATATACCCAGAAGATACTCTAACATGTAATAAGAACACATGCTCCACTATGTTCATAGCAGCCTTATTTATAATACCCAGAAACTGGAAACAACCCAAATGTCCCTCAACAGAGGAATGGATACAGAAAATGTGGTACATCTACACAATGAGTACTACTCAGCTATTAAAAACAATGAATTTATGAAATTCTTAGGGAAAAGGATGATTCTGGAGAATATCATCCTGAGTGAGGTAACCCAATCACAAAAGAACACACATGGCATGCACTCTCTGATAAGTGGATATTAGTCCAGAAGCTCAGAATGCCCAAAATACAATCCACAAACCACAAGAAACTCAAGAAGAAGGAAGACCAAAGTATGGATGCTTTTGTCCCTTCTTAGGAGGTGGTACAAAATCCCCACCTAAGGAGTCGCAGAGACAAACTATGGAGCAAAGACTCAAAAAAAGACAATCCAGAGACTACTCCAGTTGGCAATCCTTCCCATATTCAATCATCAAACCCAGACACTATTGTGGATGTCAGCAAGTGCTGGCTGAGAGGTGCCTGATATAGCTGTCTCCTGAGAGGCTCTGAAAATGCCTGAGTAATACAGAAAATAGAGACTCACAACCATCCATTGGACTGCTCATAGCGTCTCCAGTGAAGGAGCTAGAGAAAGGACCCAAGGAGCTGAAGGGTTTGCAGCCCCTTAGGACAAACAACAATATGAACTAACTAGTACCCTCAGAGCTCCCAGGCACTAAACCATCAGCTAAAGAGCATACATGGTGGGACTCATGGCTCCAATAGCATACGTATAGCAGAGGATGGCCTAGTAGCCATCCTAGTAGCATACTGGATATGCTTTACATATCCAGTAGCATATGTACAGCAGAGATGGCCATCAATGGGAGGAGAAGTTCTTGGTCCTGTGAAGGTTTATGCCCCAGTGTAGGAGAATACCAGGGCCAGGAAGTGGGAGAAGGTGGGTTGGTGAGCAGGAGGAGGGGGGAGAAAACAGGGTTAGTTTTTTGTTTGTTTTTGTTTTTGATATTTTTTCGGAGGGGTAACCAGGAGAGGAGAAATCATTTGAAATGTAAATAAAGAAAATATATAATAAGAAAAGAAAAAAGATACATTAGGCTCAGCTTGTGTTCACTAGTCATGTACTTAATATCAAAATGATCTGCTGAGCACATCCATGATGGTTGGGACTGTGGAGAGTCACCACAGGCAGGCTCTGGAACTGCTACCCTGCACTAACTTGTCCTCTCCTTCCATAAGCGGACCCTGGGTATCGGGTGGCCCTTTCACAAGCAGATAGAGAGGCCACAAAGCTGAAGAGAAAGGGGGAGAGGGGTGAACTGACAAGCTCACTCACACTGGCTTTTGGGAAGGCATAACAGGGGTCAACTTGAGTTACCTGGTCTTGGTCTTGCTCCTAGTGCACCAATGAAGTCCCTGGAAAGAGATTCAGACAAGAGCCATTAGGAAAGTTCCACCTAATGATGAACAGTTACTGAGAGTTGCATTTTCCTGTATTCAGTAAAGAGAGAAATCAACATTTTGAATGTAAGATGGACTTTCTAATGGTAAATAGACATACCTTGTTCTTCCAGGGGTATATCCCCCCACACAAATATATGTGTGTATGAATATATATATATATACATATATATATATATATATATATATATATGATGAATGTGATTGGTAGAGTCTCATGTAGATCAGGCTAGCCTCAAATTCGCCGTGTAGATAAACTTTGACTGGCTGTGATTTGTGTATTGCAACAACTAATGTTAGCTTTTTATGTCTTGTATTTTCCATGATTTATCCTTATGTTGAAAAATAAAAACTAACCCCATATATTTCTGTGAGATGAAATGAATTTATATTCTAACAATTACTCTTCCATAGGGTCTCCAGTGCTGTTAAAATCTTTCCTTCTTGTCTCAAAATTTTAGATTGTCTGATCATTTTAAGTCAGTCCCAGAGCCTTCTGCTGTGTGGAGGTAGCCTTCATCCATAACAGGGACACTAATGAACAGCCTTCCCTCTTGCCCTTTGAAGTGAGATGCAAAGCCTATTTGTTAGTAGTTTTCTGCACCCTAACAGGCCACATGATGGATGCCGCACAATCCAGCAGGTACATACTGAACACCAGTGAAGAGCATGGTGGGGGTCTGCTCAGCAGCGCTAGGTGGGAGAACTCTCAGTAAGCTTGGCTGACAGTTGTCTTACTCCAACCATTTTATTTCATCACAGATTTTCAGTATTCACTTAGAGCTTGTACCTAAGTTATTATGAATAACAAAGCTGGCATGCATTTACCAACCAGTCCAGTTTAAACACTAGAAAAATCCCTGCATCTCAGTCTCACAAATGACTTCTCCCATTATTCCTTTCTACCTCCTCTTACCACTGCCTTAAAACTTTTTAAGTAGATACATTTTCAAAAAGTAAAAAGGTGAGATTAATCTTGTTTTATTTCATCAAATAGATCTGAAATATCAATATTTTAAATGAATAATATTTTATACTGTTTTACATTTAAAATAAAATGTGGTACCTCCATTGCACTTGCCACATTTTTGACTGTTCATGTCAGGACATGTGCCCGGCTACATGCACACTAAATTTTGCAGACCTTTCTATAGGTGGTGTTAGTCACCATCCTTACCCACTGCTTTAGCCAGGCCATAGAGCTGCTGTATCTGACACCTCATGGCTCTCATTGCCTAAAGGTGAATTAAAATGCAACTTCTGGAAAACCTTTATTTGTGTTTATGTATGGCTTTATAAGGCAGGTAACACATAAACTGAGTTAGCTGGATGGTCATTTCATTGTCCTAAAAGGTCTTTTATTTTGCATATTCCTATTAAGTGTATATGCAATAGGACACAGGACCTGCATCTTGGCTCAGCTGCCCCAAGTTTTGCACTGCTCTGTAGAATTGTAGATTGCTTTCTAGTAGGCTTTAAAGTGGAGGCTGGAAAGACTACTCAGTGATTAACAGCACGTAATGCTCTTGAAGAGGACCTAGGTTCTATTCCCAGAATATAAGACAGTTTATACCTACCTACAACTCTAAGTTCTGGAAGATTTAGTACCCTTTCAGGGCTTCTGTGGGCACATAAATCACAGAAGTACATAAATGCAAACACACTTTTAACAAATAAAATAAATCAACTGAGACCAGTGGGATCCAGGGACACAGGAAGCCCCACCTGGCCAGTGGCACCAGTTCCTTCCAGTCTGAGCTCGTTCCCTGAGCAGACCTTGAGCACCCAGTCCCACAACAGCCAGAAGAAGCTCAAATCTCAGGTTCTCTTGCACACCCAAGATCATGGAATCACAGGATCTCAGGAGCTTGATCATACCAGGATCTCAGGATGCCAGAGGCAGCTTGATTCCCAGGAGCTCTGACACTCCCAAGATCTCAGGATCCCAGGATCCCAGAATCACAGTATCACAGAGAAAGCTGGACTCTGAGGAGTTCTGATACAACAAGGATCACAGAAGGGACAGGATTCAATCAGAGACAGCAAGAACAGGTAGCATGAGAGGTAACCAGATGGTGAGAGGCAAGGGCAAGAGCATAAGCAACAGAAACCAAAGTTACTTGGCATCATCAGAACCCAGTTCTCTGACCATATCAAGTGCTCGATACCCTGTCACACCAGAAAAGCAAGATTAAGAGGTAAAAATCACATTGCATGATGATGATAGAGGACTTAAGGAAGGATATAAATAACTCCCTTAAAAAAAAATACAGAACACAGGTAAAATCCCTTAAAGAGGAAACATAAAAATCCCTTAAATAATTACAGGAAAACACAGCCAAACAGGTGAAGTGTCACACAGAACTCGTCTACTTCAGTTGTGTCTGTATGACAGGCCCAAAATCCTGATAATGGACCTGAGGCATACACTTCAAAAGGAGTCAGTCTCCCGAGGTAGTCAGTCACTGATATCTCCTAACTCAGATGTGCTCCAGATTGGTCTCTGCTAAAATCTGTGGAGAGATCTGTGTGCTTTCTTTATTCAGGTATAAAAGTGCCCTAAGAAATATTTTGTTATTAGCTAAAACTGAGATTAAACACTATTTCCTGGCCTCCACAGTGTTTCAATAATCCTAATAGATTTCCTAGATGTAAATTATCTTGGAAGTTTTACTAAGAAGCTGTCTTACCAGACAGGGTGTCTCAAGAGTTAGAGATAGCAGTTAGGCACTTATTATCAGAGCAGTCTCACACAAGGCAGAATTGTTTTACTAGCCAGAAAGAAGTTTTAGGGCTTCTGTCACTAATTATCTATGTTACGGCCCAGGAATGCTAGTATACGACCTTCAGGTACTTGCCTCAGATGGACCCAGAGAATTTATCTTGGGGCTACCAAAATAGCCCAAGAAGAAGGATACCACTGCTCCTCCACCTTCCATCTGGCTGCTTGTTCTCACTGACCTTGATGTATCCATCTCCTGCCTACATGACTTCTGTCATTTGCCCTGTTTTCTATATACTATATAAGCCTGATTTCTACTTTGTACAAATTGCATTCAGTGACCACACTCCCTTGTGTTGTGTCTGTTTGTCAATCGCTGAATTCCTTGCCCACCAGGCCAGAACTTTTATCACCCCGTGGAACAAGGGGTCCCCGAAGCAACCCAGTCTGTGGCAGTGAAGGAATTGGACAAAATCATCCAGGATCTAAAAATGGAAGTAGAAACAACTAAGAAATCACAAAGAGAGACAACTCTGGAGATAGAAAACCTTGGAAAGAAGTCAAGAGCCATAGATGCAAGCATCACCAACAGAATACAAGAGATAGAAGAAAGAATCTCAGGGGCAGAAGATAACATAGAAAACATTGACATAACAGTCAAAGAAAATGTTAAATGCAAAAAACTCCTAATCCAAAACATCCAGGAAATCCAGGACACAAAGAGAAGACCAAACCTAAGGATACTAGGTATAGAAGAGAGTGAAGATTTCCTACTTAAAGGGCCAGTAAATATCTTTAACAAAATTATAGAAGAAAACTTCCCTGACCTAAAAGAAGAGATGCTCATGAACATACAAGAAGCCTACAGAACTCCAAATAGTTTGGACCAGAAAAGAAATTCCTCCCGTCACATAACAATCAAAACACCAAATGCAGAAAACAAAAAAAAGAACATTAAAAGCAGTGAAGTAAAAAGGTCAAGTAACATATAAAGGCAGACCTAACAGAATTACACCAGACTATAAAAGTCAGACTATCTTCTGACTATAAAAGCCAGAAGATCCTGGGCAGATGTCATACAGACCCTAAGAGATCATAAATGCCAGCCCAGGCTACTATACCCAGCAAAATTCTCAATTAACATAGACAGAAAGACCAAGTTTACATAATATCTTTCCATAAATCAAGTCCTGCAAAGGATAATAGATGGAAAACACCAAAACAAGAAAGTAAACTACATCCTAGAAAAAACAAGAAAGTAATCTTCTTTCAACAAACCAAAAAGAAAATAGCCACATAAACATAATTCCACATCCAACAAAGATAACAGGAAGCAACCATCACTTTTCTTTAATATTTCTTAATATCAATGAACTCAGTTCCCCAATAAAAATACATAGACTAACAGACTGGATATGAAAATAGGACCCAACATTTTGCTGCATACAAGAAACGCACCTCAGTGACAAAGACAGAAACCACCTCAGAGTAAAAGGCTGGAAAATAATGTTTCAGGTAAATAGTCCCAAGAAACAAGCTGAAGTAGTCATTCTAATATCAAATAAAATTGACTTTCAACCTAAAATTATCAAAAAAGATAAGGAAGGACATTTCATACTCATCAAAGGAAAAATCTACCAATATGAACTCTCAATTTTGAACACCTATGCTCCAAATGCAAGGGCACCCACATTCATAAAAGAAACATTACTAAAGTTCAAATCATACATTGTGTCTCACACAATAATAGTGGGAAACTTCAACACCCTACTCTCAGCAATACATAGATCATGGAAACAGAAACTAAACAGAGACACGGTGAAACTAACAGAAGTTATGAACCAAATGGATTTAACAGATATCTATAGAACATTTCATCCTAAAACAAAATAATATACCTTCTTCTCAGCACCTCATGGTACCTTCTCCAAAACTGACCATATAATTGGTCACAAATAAGGCCTCAACAGATACAAGAAGATTGAAATAATCCTATGCATCTTATCAGATCACCATGGACTAAGCCTGGTCTTCAATAACAAGAAAAACAATTGAAAGTCCACATACATGTGGAAACTGAACAATGTTCTACTCAATGATAACTTGGTCAGGAAGAAATTAAAGACTTTTTAGAATTTAATGAAAAGGAAGACACATCATACCAAAACTTATGGGACACAATGAAAGCAGTGCTAAGAGGAAAATTCATAGCTCCAAGTGCTTCTAAAAAGAAACTGGAGAGAGCATACACTGGCAGGTTAACAGCATACCTGAAAGCTCTAGAACAAAAAGAAACAAATACACCAAAGTGGAGTAGATGGCAGGAAATATACTCGGGGCTGAAATCAACCAAGTGGAAATAAACAGAACTATACAAAGAATCAACAAAAACAGGAGCTGGTTCTTTGAGAAAATCAACAAGATAGATAAAACCTTAGACTAAGCAGAGGGCACAGAGACAGTATCCAAACTAACAACAGAAATGAGGTGAGGAAGACACAACATTTGCCTCAACACGGAGAGTAAGTGGGACCAGTGGGACCCAGGCAAACAGGAACTCTGCCAGCCCCGTGGCACTGGTACCTTGCAGTCTGTCTGGGCCGCTGCCCTGAGCAGACCTTGGGCATAAACTCCACAGCCACTCCCACAACACCCAGAGGTGGCTCCCCTCCCAGGAACTCTGATATGCCCAGGATCAGAGGATCGGAGGTGAGGAGGACACATCTGTACCAACACTGGTAGCATCTGGGACCTATGGGACACAGGCACACAGGAACTCTGCCAGCTCAGAGCCTCAGGTTGCTTCCAGTCTGTCTGGGGCAGTGCCCTGAGCAGACCTTGAGCAAAACTATACCCTAAAAGAAGGAAGAAAGTAATCTTTCAGGAAACCCACACAAACTTAATTCCACCTCTTATAACAAAAACAACAGGAAGTAACAATTACTTTTTCTTAATATCTTAATATAAAAATTAAAATTACCAATATATCCTGATCGATTGAAATCCAAAAATATGAGGAATTAGAAGTGTGTTGACTGTCATCCAGTAGTCTAATTTGGTAATTGGAGAAATAGATTCAATATTGTACAATCCATATACACTTTCTGCTTGTTTGTACATGACAGTGTCTTGCTGTGTATCACATAATGATCTTGAAATCATGTTTCTCGAATCTCAGCCTCTCTATTAGTAGCATTGTTTACTTCCTGTTTTTTTACTATATTATATATAATATATATTTTATACTATATTATATATAGTATATATATATATATGTTATATATATTTCAAAAGTATAGCCAAAAGAAACATAGACAATTAATTTGGGAGGTGGTTTGTAAGAGAACAAAGAGTGAGACTGAGTGCTTTGTTTGATATTTGTAACTCTTGTATCAAGTTTGAAGAAGAGGACTTTATAAGTTACTCTTTCTCTGAGATGAATGCTTTTCCAAATTATCACAGCCAATGAACCAGATTCTTACCCTCACCTAATGTCTGTGCCACCCTCTAAGCAGAACCACTGTTCATTGAAACAGTTGGTGAATAACTTTATGGATGGACCATTTTTTTTAGTTTAAAATTGATTTTTTTATTAGGTATTGTCTTTATTTACATGTTATATGATTTCTCCTTTCCCAGTTTCCCCTAAAAAAACAAACAAACAAAAAAGCAAAAACAAAAAACAACAAGAACAAACCCCTGTTGCCTCCCCCATCCCCCTGCTTGCTACCCCACCTTCTCCCACTTATTGACCCTGGCATTTCCCTACACTGGGGCACAGAACCTTCACAGGGCCAAGGGCCTCTCCTCCCATTGATGACCAACTTTGCAATCCTCTACTATACACATGCTGCCAGAACGATCAGTCCCAACATGTATACTCCTTGGTTGGTGGTTGAGTCCCTGGGAGCTCTGAGGATACTAGTTAGTTCATATTGTTATTCGTCCTAAGGGGCTGCAAACCCTCCTTTGGTCCTTTCTCTAACTCCTTCATTGGGGACTCTGTACTCAGTTCAATGGGTGGCTGTGAGCCTCTACTTCTGTATTAGTCAGGTACTGTCAGAGCCTCTCAGGAGACAGCTATATCAGGCTGGATTGTCCTTCCTTCAATCTCTGCTCCATAGTTAATCTCTGCAACTCCTTTCGTGGGTATTTTGTTCCCCCTTTTAAGAAGGAATGAAACATCCACCTTTTGGTCTTCCTTCTTCTTGAGTTTCTTGTGGTTTGTGGGTTGTTCTTCCTGTATTCCGAACTTCTGGGCTAATAACCACTTATCAGAGAGTGTATACCATGTGTGTTCTTTTGTGATTGGGTTACCTCACTCAGGATGATATTCTCCAGTGGATAAACTATCTTAATACACACACCATTTCTTAAATGAATGCAACCTGTTCTCTGTGGGCTGAGAATAAAGACACTCACTCAAGCCAAATAGCTTTGACCATAGCAGGAAGTTTGTATCAAAATATCATGCCTACAATTCATTCCTTGGTGCAGCAGAACTGTCAACTCTCAGCTTAGCTATGATGGAGGTAAAAATCCTTTGGTGATGTGAGGGTCATTGAAGTGTACAGCCTTATTACAATGAAATCCAGTATCTAAAAATTGTTCTTATTTTGGGCTTGTAGCACAGTAAGAGCCAAGATTTTAAGCTCTATTAAATACAAAACAAACAAACAAAAAGACTTTATAGGCTTATGTTCATCTAAAAAAATACTAGTAGTGATGTATTATTTTAAAATATACAGTTAATATATTTGGAGTTATTTAAAATTTATATTGAGAAAACATATGTATTTTCAGTATTGCTGTAGATAAGCATCTACATAAGACTTTTAAATTGATGTTGTTTTATATCAAACAACTTTTATAATACTTATTTTTATTGTTATAATATTTTATAAATTTTAAATAATGTGACCAAAAAAGGTATTATAGGTATTGAAGAGGGGTCTCTGGGAGAAGTTGGGGTACAAAAGGAAAACAAGAATGTGAATTAATTCTATTTACTTAAAATATGTTTTTAAATGTTAACAAATTCAGATAAATTTAAATCATGTATCTTTTCTCATCATAATGCAATAAAACATAAATCAATTAAAAAATGAAATAAAATACTATTATTAGATGGGTTTAGATTAAAAAAAGAAAAAAACAAAATCAGAATTGAAAAGGGAGACATAACAACAGAAACTGAGGAAATCTAAAAAAACAAAAATCATCAGATCCTACTACAAATGGCTATACTCAACAAAACTGGAAAATGTGGATGAAATGGACAATTTTCTAGACAGATACTAGGTATCAAGGTTAAATCAGGATGAGACAAACTATCTAAACAGTCTGATAACCCCTAAAACAATAGAAACAGTCATTAATAGTCTCCCAAACAAAAAAACAAACAAACAAAAAAAACAGGACCAGAAGGGTTTAGTGCAGAGTTCTATCAGACCTTCAAAGAAGACCTAATGCCAATGCTCTTCAAACTATTCCATAAAAATAGAAAAAGAAGGAACTCTACCAAATTCATTATATGAAGCCACAATTACTCTAATACCTAAACCACACAAAGACCCAACAAAGAAAGAGAACTTCAGACCAATTTCCCTTATGAATGTCGATGCAAAAACACTCAATAAAATTCTCACAAACCAAATCTAAGAACACAACAATAGAATCATTCACCATGATCAAGTAGACTTCATCCTAGGGATGCAAGGGTGTTTCATTATACAGAAATTCATCAACTTAATCCACTATATAAATAAATAAATCCAAAGAAAAAAAGCTACATGAATATTTCGTTAAACGTTGAAAAAAGCATTTGACAAAATTCAACATCCTTTCATGTTAAAAGTCTTGGAAAGATCAGGAATTCAAGGCCCATACCTAAACATAGTAAAAGCAATATACAGCAAACCAGTAGCCAACCTCAAACTAAATGGAGAGAAACTTGAAGCAATCTCACTAAATTCCAGGACTAGATAAGGCTGCCCTCTTTCTCCATACCTATTCAATAAAGTACTTGAAGTTCTAGTTAGAGCAATTAGACAACAAAAGGAGGTCAAAGAGATACAAATTGGAAATGAAGAAGTCAAAATATCACTATTTGCAGATGATAAGATAGTATCCACTACAGACCTCCTTCAGCTAATAAACAACTTCAGCAAAGTGGTTGGATATAAAAGGAATTCAAAAAATCAGTAGCCTTCCTCTACTCAAAGGCTAAACAGGCTGAGAAAGAAATTAGGGGAAACCCTTCACAATAGTCACAAATAATATAAAGTATCTTGGTGTGACTCTAACCAAGCAAGTGAAAGATCTGTATGACAAGAATTTCAAGTCTCTGAAGAAAGAAATCAAAGAAGATCTCAGAAGATGGAAAGATCTCTCATGCTCATGGATTAACAGGATTAATACAGTAAAAATAGCCATCTTTCTGAAAGCAATGTACTCAATGCAATCCCATTAAAATTCCAACTCAATTCTTCATAGAGTTAGACAGAGTAATTTGCAAATTCATTTAGAATAACAGAAAACTCAGAATAGCAAAAACTCTTCTCAACAACAAAAGAACTTCTGGGGAATCACTATCTCTGACATCAAGCTGTACTACAGAGCAATAGCAATTAAAAAAAAACCAACCTGTATGGTATTGATATAGTGACAGGCAGGAAGATCAATGAAATAGAATTGAAGACCCAGAAATGAACCCACACATCTATGTTCACTTGATCTTTGAGAATAAATTAAAACCATTCATGGAAAAAGGATAGCATTGTTAACAAATGGTGCAAGTTCAACTGGATGCCATCTTGTAGAAGAATGCAAATTAATCCATTCTTATCTCCTTGGACAAAGCTCAAGTCCAAGCTGATCAAGAACCTCCACATAAAACCAGACACACTAAAACTAACAGAGGATAAAGTGGGGAAGAGCCTTGAACACATGGGCACAGTGGAAACTTTCCTGAACAGAACACCAGTGACTACTTATGCTCTAAGATTAAGAATCAACAAATGGGACCTCATAAAATTGCAAAGCTTCTGTAAGGCAAAGGACACTGTCCCACAGGACAAAACAGCGACCAACAAATTGGGAAAAGATCTTTACCAATCCGAAAGAGGGCTAATATCCAATATATACAAAGAATTCAAGAAGTTAGACTCCAGAGAACCAAACAACCCTATTAAAAATGGGGTACGAAGCTAAACAAAGAATTCTCAACTGAGGAATGGCTGATAAGCACCTAAAGAAATGTTCAACATCCTTAGTCATCAGGAAAATGCAAATCAAAACAATCCTGAGATTTCACATCACACCAGTCAGAATGGCTAAGATCAAAAACTCAGGTGACAGCAGATGCTGATGAGAATGTGGAGAAAGAGGAACACTACTCCTCCATTGTTGGTGGGATTGTAAGCTGGTACAACCACTCTGGAAATAAGTTTGACAGTTCCTCAGAAAATTTGTTGTAGTATTACCTGAGGACCCAGCTATATGACTCCTGGGCATATACCCAGAAAATTCTCCAACATATAACAAGGACACATGCTTCACTATTTTCATAGCGGCCTTATTTATAATAGCCAGAGCTGGAAAGAACCCAGATGCCTTCTAACAGAGGAATGGATACAGAAAATGTGGTACGTTTACCCAATGGAGTACTACTCAGCTATTAAAAAACAATAAATTTATGAAATTCTTAGGTAAATGGATGGATCTAGAGGATATCATCCTGAGTGAGGTAACACAGTCACAAAAGAACATACATAGTATGCATTCACTGATAAGTGGATATTAGCCCAAAATCTGGGAATACCCAAGATATAATTCACAGACTACATGAAGGTCAAGAAGATGGAAAACCTAAGTGTGGGTGCTTTGGTCCTTCTTAGAACAAAAACTCACAGGAGCAAATCCGGAGACAAAGTGTAGAGCCGCTCAGAGACTGCCCTACTTGGGGGTCCAAACCATATATAGTCACCAAACCCAGACACTATTGTGGATGCCAAGAAATGCATGCTGACAGGAGCCTGATATAGCTGTCTCCTGGGAGGCTTTGCCAGAGCCTGACAAATACAGAGGCTCACAGCCAACAATTGGACTGATCTCAGGGTCCTCCATGGAGGAGTTACAGAAAGGACTGAAGGAACTGAAGGGGTTTGTAACCCCATAGGAAGAAGAACAATATCAACCAACCAGAACCCCTAGAGCTTCAGGGACTAAACTATCAACCAAAGAGTACACATGGATGGGCTCATGGCTCCAACTGCATATATAGCAGAGCATGTCCTTGTTGGGCATCAATGGGAGGAGAGACCCTTGGTCCTGTGAAAGCTTGATGCCCCAGTGTAGGGGAATGTGAGGGTGGGGAGGCAAGAGGGTAGGTGGTGGAACACCCTCATAGAAGTAAGGAGGTATGGCATAGGGTGTTTCAGGGCAGAACCTGGAAAGAGGATTATATTTGAAGTGTAAATAAAGAAAATATACAATTAAAAAAATAAGAATAATAAAATAAATCTTAAAAAAATAAGCATTCTGGAATGTTCACATAAACATCACACCCACATATAGACACACACACACACACACACACACACACACACACAAATATACATTCACTGTTTCCTTGGAGGCCCTGTGCTACACACCAGTAATGAATAGAAACCATCCTCATAGCCTCAGAGCTTCTGAGGTTACTGTGCAGTAAGAAGAAAAACCATTAGTTTCTTCAAAGATAAATCATCAGTCACAAAGATGGACAGTCATTTGAAACTCCAGAAAAAGGCATATATCCACTGTGAATAGAAGCCATGGCAATGCACAGCAATAGATGGACAGATGGTGGAAATGATACAGAGCCTGAGGAAATTCTAGACTGAAGCACACAGAATGCTGATGACCTATGGAGCTTTGTGATTCCAGATGATGACATTCCCACAATAGCTCAAGCTGTTCACAGGGATGATTTAACATGGAGAAGTTTCAGACATATTTTCTGGTGAGAAGACTTAGCATATTGAAGAGCCTATCTAATGAAAGTTTTAAAATTGGCACAAATAGCTCCTGAAGCTGGCAACAGTAACAGTGTTTTAGAGGCTGAAAGGACACTGAAGCCTATGACCTCTACCTTTCTTTGGATCCAGCATAGCCTGGTCGTATGCCTTGAAGAGTCTGAAGTGATGAGTGGAGATTTACTCTGCAAGTCCACCCACTCCCGTCAGCTGTAAGGCAGAGAATACAGCCAAATTCTGTGTTTTTTTAAAATAGATTTTATTCTGAATTGATGCAAGCACAGTGTGAATTGGTTTGGTAATTATTTTGTCAGAAAAGTGTGAATTACTTGGATAATTATTTTGTCATTAAAATCCAGGCCATGAAATAGATAATGCTCTAAAATTTTCTCTCAAGGAAATCCTTGAACTACATCATCAAAAATGAGAAGCTTGGCTTACAACACTGAGAACATGTCCTGTGAGGTTACTGCAACCATGACATACAAAGTAGCTAGAATTCTCAACATTCATCACTATGACAGCTGTGACAGGGGACTTGATAGGGGTTGGGCGCTTGTGTTTAGTCAAGGTCTTCACCCGCTGCAGTGTTAACAGAGCTGGTCTCTCTGTGAGGAGTTGGGACCAGACTTCCAGTGTTCCCTTCAGATTGCACTGATAAATGAAGGCAAACAAGCAAAAAGCAGGCAATCTTAGAACTGCCATAGAAGAGGAACACTGCTCTCACAGCTGCATAGTACTGTTTACTTCATGTAGCTAGGAAGCCTGCTGGATGGTGACACTGGCCGATGCCTGGTTCGTTTGGGAAGAGTTGAGGGAGCACACACATTAAATAAAAGCAAAATGAGACCCAGATTATTAATGAGAAGAGGACACAGAGTAGCCACAAGTAGATGGTGAGATGGCTGCTGGGAGAGAAGGATCATGGGTACTGAGACAGCACGAGGGCCCTTGTGGTCACATCAGTGATGCTGCGTGGTCAGAAACCTCTGCAGCCATTTCTCTTCATGTAAACTGGAGTCAGGAGCACACCCTCTAATGGAATCATGCTCACAAAGAAGGTATTCACTGCAGGAGTCTCTGACACTGCAAACATCCGGTGTTTCAGAGCAGCCAGCCAACTACACCCTGTTGCCTTGGCAACAGAAGACAAGTAGGTATGGAGAAATCCTGTTGCCTAAGTAACAGAATTTAAAAAAAAAAAGTGGGCCTTCATCTGTGGCTAACACTAAATTAACTCAAGAAAGTGAACAAGATTTCAACCCTTTACAGTAAGAAACTCAGAAATCGCAAGGAGATAATTCATCAATATACTAATAGAAGCAAGCAACAAACATCTGTGGATCAGTATCTGCATGCAACATACTGTACCAGGCGAGTAAAGGAAGAGCCCACACACACAGTTCGGACTAAGCCTGGCATACTGTAATAAATGACCATAATATGAGAAGATGATTTGGTTTTTTTGAGACGGGGTTCTTGTTACATTGCCCAAGCTAGTATTGAACTCATGGTTCCTACAAATCTTCCTGCTTCTATCTGGGGTGATCAAATATGAGAATTTCTTGTCTAAGGATGCTCTCTGTTTAACCACAGCCACAGTCTCCTTGTCACCTCCTCACTGGGTGATGCTGGCTACAGAAAAGCCAAAAGTATCTACAGGGTTGACTTTTCTATTTTTACTCTAGAATGTAGTATCGTGGTCTTCCTTTATATTTAAAGTTATCATCTGCTTTCTACATATTTTAGAAGGTTAATTCACTTTTCACACTAATACACTAAGAAGCTGAGGAAAATCCTAAGCAAAATAAATCAAGAAGAATGTTAGCTTTACCTAATGCCTATAAGAGAAATAGAAAATCTAGTTTGGAGTTATTGCATTTTAACTCAGAAAAGCCACTCGAACCATCTGGAAAAGAGTAAAGAATGCTTTGATTTCTTTCCCCCTGCTTTATGGGACAGGCCTGTTTGCTCTGCCCCAGCCACAGCCACAGCCCCACCCCACCCTGGTCTGCCTTGTGTCACTTTGCCCAGTCTGTACTGTAGCTACAGTGAAAACTGTGCCTCCTGGCGGCTTGTTACACAGCACATCGCACGTGTGACACAGATATGACATGGGCTTTAAGGACAGTTCTCACCCACCTTGGAACAGGGTTTTGGAAGCTTTGATGTTTTGGCCACTTGTGTTCACAGACTCGTAAGTACACGGTAAAGACATGACTGCACAGTGTCCCTGTATCTGGATGTCCTTCTACCCACTAACTCTGATTTATACAATTTGTTATAAGACACTTAACTAATTTCTAGATTTTATAGAAAAAAAAATCCTCTCAAGATATAAAATATGCGGGGGTTTTTTGTTCATGGTTTTTTTTTTGTGTGTGATTGTTATTTTCAAAGGGCTAGATGCAAATAGAACTATACAAATGAGGAGAGTTCCCATGGATCCTTCTAGAAATCAAGATTAGAATTATTTGGCACTTTCAAGATGTCTGAATTTATCTGGTTAGAAATTTCTGGGGTTTGTTTTTGTTTGTTTTTGTTTTTTTGTTTTTTTGTTTTTTGTTTTTTGTTTTTGTTTTTATGTAAAAGCCTCCTAACTGGGGCGTCCAGCTGTATGTCAGAATTTGACTGTACTGCTGGCTGGTGGTACCAGTGCTTAGGTGTACTTCAGCATTAAGGATGCTCTGGCTTCTGAACATCCCTCTGCTATCTGCTCATCTTTCTCAGCCTCTTATAGAATGCTTCTGGACGAAAGTATTCCTAATTTAGGCCATCTTCTGTACAGTGACCCAGAACAATTTCTCATAAATGAACTCTTCTCTATTTGACCATCTCAACTGTATGGGTTTCTCTCTACAAACAGAAATCTGGTGCTCTGCAAACCACCACCACCCCCATATCGGGTGCTATCTCTTTGAAATTAATCACCACTGATTACGTCTTCCCTGTAGACTGCCTCTCTATAGGCATACCCTGAAGTTATGTTTAATACCAGGAGGCTTGTTCCCAGAAGCTAACTGCTCCCCTCCCCCACCACTCCGCATGTTCTGCAACTATTTCTGCCTCTAGAGCTTCTGAGACTACTACAGTCAGCCTTTGAGGTCCCCTCCATCCTCACCCAATCCACCCAAACTGTTCTCCTAACTATCATGGGACTCGTAAGGGTCAAATCTAATACTTCAGTTTTAGTTCTTACCCTAAGAGGTTACTGTCACAGAGACAACTGATGTCCCTTAACAATGCCTTCTTTCTCTTAAAAAAGGATGCATACATATGATATAAATCAGATATCATATACATCATGTATATGGTTTTGTGTGTGTGTGTGTGTGTGTGTGTGTGTGTGTGTGTGTGTGTGTAATCACTGTCCTCGGTTGGGTGTGACTGTATAAAGGAGTTCTGCCTTTATATGTGAGCAGGAGTCACAAGCACACTATGGGGTTGGGGGAGATCCTCAGGAGGAAGTGTGTGTCCCTCACCTTGCCCACATGTGCCAGGGACTGAGTCACAAATCCCTGTCTTAAGGACCCATTGTCTCAGGTGCCCTCACTGAGCATGGTTATTCCATTGTCTTGGTTCAGTGTATGCTCAGAGACTAGATGTTTGGATGTCACAGAACCAGAAGGCAGAGTACAGTGCCCATGCTGAGGCTTAGCACCCTTCCACACACTAAGAAGCCATAGGTGCTAGCTCTAGGAGGCAGAAACTAACAGTTGCCTATGTCCACATGCCCACGGTGACTTCTGCTAGTCATGGGGCAACTTAGCTCCAAGTGGCTCAGCGCTTCCTGGAATAAACACACTTCTAAGTCCACTGCTCCTCAAAACAACCTACCTCGCCTGTGAGTGCCGTTCTCTTCCCGAAGCACTGAAACTCCTCTTTAAAATGCCTAAAGCAAGAAAACAGAAATAACCATAAATTACTGCTGCAGAAACTGGCTTTTATTGTCATTGTGTACTGCTTTTTTCCAGTGCTGGAGAGAGAGTCCAGGTCCAGTGTACACGAGGCCAGAAGCCGGTGCTCAGCTACAAGCTGCATTGTGGCCTTGACACGCCCCCCTTTTTTTTAAAGGGCAGAGGTTCTACTGTTCTGGCAATTTCCCTTCACTGTAATGACCACTTTTCTTCTTGACAGTATTAGCTCAAATATAATGTTAAAAATTACTATGTACTTGGTCAGTTCTCTCTTGGCAGGTTTTCTTCAGTGTAACCACCATTACTATGCACTTGATCTGTTATTGTAAGGTGTCTTCCTTCCAAAGGAAAGTTGCTAAACAGAAGTTTGTATTCGACACAACAGCATGCCTGCATCACTTTCACCCTTGAGCCTGTGTGCAGACATCTCCATGTTAAGGTCTGCCTCTCTTGCTGCCTCCCCACTGCACATCCCCAGCACTGTTCTAAACACCAGCATGCTCATCACCAGAACAAGGAAGTGCTTTAGAATGCACTGCACATTTACATGCATGAAGAGTTTCTCTTGCCTGGTGCCCATCATTACCCAAATACAAACCAAGGCACTTTATCTCCTAGGAAAGAACTTTGAGAGGATATAGAGCAAAGAATTGGGCATGGTGATTGTTCCAGAAAATCTGTAAGATCCAGTCAACATTTTGATAGTCATTATGTACAGAGAAGACAAAGAATGCAGCTAAGTCCTTGGCACTCCACATGGATCTTCAGGAAAGCTATTTTCTGTCTGCATTCCTGGGGTTTTCATAATATAACCACTGAGGAGACAGAAATTATTTTTACTTTGCTTATTTTAAAGTATCTCTAAAGATATTTAAAGTATCTCTAGTTAGAAAACTTAAATCTAGTTAACATACTCTTCTGAGATGTTTTTATCTTTTTCTCCATTTCTATTTTAACATTTCTTTCAGTTTCATGTCTGCCAAGTTGACTTGATCCTATTTTTCTGTAGTCTTTAAATCCTATCTAAATATATCACTTTATTTTCTTTCCTACTCGTCAATATGTTTTTAAATATTTATTATTGTTTCAATTTAAAACTAATTTTGGCTAGATTTATGTATTATATTTTTCATGGTCCTAGACGGTTAAGATATTGATTTTACTTAAATGCACTAAACATCTCACTTATGCTTGCTTTCATTCATCAACTTTATGCATTCTAGAGTCACCTGGAAAGAGAGTCTCAGATAAGCCTGTGGGCATGCCAGTGAGGGATTTTCTTAATTGAGTAAACAAGGTATGCCTGTTGTGGATGGCACATTCCCTGGATTTGACCCTGGACTGTGTGAGTATAAAAAGTAGACTGAGCACCAGCAGCATGCACACATTCACGTCTCTCTGCTCTTAGCTGCGGGTGTGATGTGACTGAAGTCCCTGCCTCCTTGACTCCCTGCTATGATGGATGGTAACCTGGAGCTATGAGCTAAAATAAACCCTTCCTCCTGTAAGTTGCTTTTGCAGCATTTTATCACAGTAACAGAAATGCAAACAGAGCAGTGAGTATGAATAAAACTGTACAAAAGTTAGTCTCCACCATGACTAATTTCTCTCCTAAGTTTCTGGTTCTTCTAACCCACAGCCTGATAAAATGCCACACCCATCACTCCTAAGGTGGTTTGGCTGTCCGTAGTCTCACTGTTTCAGCTCCCTAGTCACAGTCTACATTGGCTGGTGAAATGAAAAAGCACCCCTTTGCCTGATGTCTGGCCTCTGACTCTATGCAGGAGTGCTACACCTGAGACAGGAGCCATAGACTCCATCGACCCCTCACTACCATGACCCCACTCACTGCAGTCACACAAGGGCAGCCTTGTACATCAAGCTTACTGAATGTAGACTCCTTTAGAGGGCTTGAGCTGGAGCTGCTGCAGTTGTCCGAGACGTCCAGCTCATCGTCTAGCTCAGAATACAGATCTACACGTGGAACAGAAGAAGAGGGTGAGCCTAGTAGCAGAAGGTCCCGCTTCCTTCCTGCCCGCCCCTTGCTCGAAGCACACCTACCTTTCTCCACACTCTCCAGCTGGAAGTTGTCCTCTGACAGCACCTCCTCACAGACCCTGTCCTCCTCCTTCCCGCAGGGGTTGTGGCAGCCCTCTCCAGGTAGCTCTGCACTCTCCGAAAGCTCACTTTTCAGGCTGGCTGCCCCACTGCTGCTGCTGCTCAGGCTTGCCTTCTCAAAGGTCTCCTGGTAGGAGAATGGTGTTAAGCAACTCATCTTCTCTTTCCTCTGCAGCAACCAACACTCTACGAGCATGTAGGCATAAGATATCATTGCAAACTTAATGCAAAAGTGATATCTTCCACCATGGAGCCCATTTAACCCATAACAAGAAGTAAATCTAAAAATCAACCATCTGACAAAAAAAAAAAAAAAAAAAAAAAATGGAGGCAAGAGTGTCCATAACAGAGGCCTGTGAGAACTGGCAAATTAACCATATCTCTGAGGAACAGAGCTCATGGGCTACTTTACCAGAAACTTCTCCCCTTTGAGCCTTTCCTCAAGTATTTGCAAGAGCATCTGCTCAGCCCCATATCACTTAAGAAGTTTTCCAAAGATCATTAGTAGCAATCAAGAGCTGCTTGGACTGTTGGCTAAAGTTCACCAACAGAGGTATGATATAGAACAGGGGCACAAATGAAGAAGCCATGAAAAAGGACAGGCTCTAGGCAGAAGAGTAAGGACAGATGCTGTGACACTGGTGACCTGTCAGATGTTGTTCTCATGAGTCTATCATTGCTTAGTTCCTAGGATGCCCAAAGTGAAGTAAGCTTTCTTGTAAGGCTGGTATATATTTGCCTACTTATTTTTTCACAGATTTTCCTACAACTCAAGCACTGCTCTCCAGTTCAAGGAGCAGGCAGTTCAGAATCCATTGATGCCAAAATTTGTACACGAAGAAAACTCAAGATCTCATGATATATGATTAGTAAATCTACGGTAGTATCGTTATCTCAGCAGGACATGTGTGCACTGCAAGCTGCCTGTCCAGCAGGACATGTATGCACTGCAGCCTGCCTGTCCAGCAGGACATGTGTGCACTGCAGGCTGCCTGCCCAGCAGGACATGTGTGCACTGTAGCCTGCCTGCCCAGCAGGACATGTGTGCACTGTAGCCTGCCTGCCCAGCAGGACATGTGTGCACTGCAGCCTGCCTGCCCAGCAGGACATGTGTGCACTGCAGCCTGCCTGCCCAGCAGGACATGTGTGCACTGCAGGCTGCCTGCCCAGCAGGACATGTGTGCACTGAAAACTGCCTGCCCAGCAGGACATGTGTGCACTGCAGCCTGCCTGCCCAGCAGGACATGTGTGCACTGCAGCCTGCCTGCCCAGTTGCTGTCTATTATACCTTGGGATGTTTTCAGCAATCTCTTCCTCAGGTTCATCAACTTTTATTTTGTAGAAACTAATATGTGAGTTAAAGAAACACATTTCTAATTGGATTTTCTGTAACCAGTCTTCCAGCCAGTGTCCATGATGCTTCGATGAGCCTGGATTAATTCCTCCACTGCTTAAGAGATTCCAACATCTCTATTCTGCCCATATCTAGTTCCTGATTCCAAACCTAAGACCACCTTCTAAGACCCAAAATTTTACTCAACATTCTCTGTACTGGCCTCTTTTTCTTCCTCTAAACAAACACACAAAATTCTGCTTCTTCAAACTTTCCTCAACTGCTATCCAGGAGAAAATGTCCTCAAAATCAACACCTTACTTTTAGCTTTGTGCTTGTGACCACATCAATGTAAGTAAGCTGTCACCCCCTACTGCACTGTAAAGACCAACACTCAGCATTTCAGACCGTTCTAAATATGTGTCGATACTGAGAAGAGGGTCGGGGTGTAGATGAAGGGTAGAGTTTCTGTTTATCATGATCAAGGTACTCGGTACAATCCATAATATGATAGCACACATTGAGACCTTTTCTTACGGCATCAGTGCAATTAGATGTGAAGATCTGAAAATCTTGCAGCAATGGGTTTTATCTGTGGCCATGGATAGAGAGGGAGGACCAATAAAAAAAA
>NW_022196915.1:1062535-1074574 GCF_008632895.1 Mastomys coucha | reverse complement strand
AAAAAAAAAGTAGTGAGGCCCCGTGGTGGACTTATCACATTGTGCACACCTAAGGAAAAAAGAACATAAAGAAGCTAATTCGGAAAACCAGGAGACCCAGACCATCCAAATAAAAGTTGACAGAAAAACAGCAAAGCTGGGGATGTACACAGCCCAGTTTCAGCACAAACAGTGCAACTGCTCACACACAAGCAGAACGTCACCCAGAAAGAAAGGCAGCCCCACAGGCTGCCCAGGATGCTACAGTATACTGTGTCCTCCAGACTTCTGAGAGTGGAAGCAATATGACAAGTACACTACGGAGAAAATGTATTATCTCATCATAAACATTCCACAGTGCATACTTTTCAATGTAAAATAAATATGTACCAAAAATGTCAACCATGACCAAGGCACTGAGTTTACGGTTTCAGGGGGTTAGAGTCCATGATAGTGGCGCAAAGGCATGGCAGCAGGATCAGCGGAGAGCCCACCTTGTAATCCACAAGCAGGAGCCAGAGAGTACACTGGGAATGGTGTTGAGTCTTTTGGAACCTCAAAGCCTGACCTCAGTGACAACACCCCCTTCAGCCAAGCTATACCTCCTAGTACTCCCCAAACCACCACCAACTGGGGATCAAATATTCAAATGCCTGAGACTTATATGGGCATTTCATTCAAATGACCACCGTCTGAATCCTGCTCTAGGGACTGTTAAATAATATATGGTTGGAAAGCTAGTCATTCCTTTTTGGAGGAAAGCACACAACTACTTATGACTGAGAAGTTCTATGTCTGGGTATTACCTGAAAGAAATAGAGACATAGCCACAAAATGTCTCACGTGATAAAATTCACAGTAGTCGTGGCTAAAACATTCCACTTTTGGAAATAATTATTCTGTAACCTGACAATGAAATGTGGCAGGCACTTATTTTATATACAAGTATTATATGTATAAACTATGATATACATTTAGTACACAATATATTTAAGTGTATAAATAAAAATTAATAAATCAGAAAAATAAGGTGAGTTGGGATGCAACCTAATGCAAATAGAACTAATATGCATAAGACAGAGAACTCTTGCAGATATCCTAGAATCCATAGGTTAGATGTATCTGAACTCCAGCCCCAGCCCCAGGTAAGAGTCATCTAAGGTGGTATGTGAGACCTTTCAGATGGATGTGTGCAGGACTATGTGTGGGGAATGATTGTATGTATCAAAAGCCATTAAGCTCAGCACTTAAACACAATAATACTATGTATATGCAAATTATGCTGATTTTAAGGAGAAGACTGGAGAGAGAAGACTGGAGAGAGAATTTTATCTATTTGGAGAGAGCAGAGCTGCTGAAAGACTTGTTTTCTTAAAACCTAATAACCAAAGGACATTTCTCAACAAGCCAAGACTTCCTAACTTCTGATACTTCTTTCCCTACATCATTGCTCGTTTCATTTTCAGGGCCTTGGGAGAAACTCAGTCAGCAATTAACCAGACTATAAAAGCAAAATTGTTCACCAAAATACTGTCCTTTTAAAATACATTATTTTCTGCATGGCTTAATTTAATCTCTTAGCAGAGGATTCTAGGCACAAGCTTTTAGCAGTAGGCTCAGCATTTGTGAATGACATATGGTATAATAAAAACAAGGCAAATGGATACATAAATGGCAAATTTTAAAAGTCCAAGTATGCAAAAATAAAAAAAGAGCATCCAGATGCTGTGCACTCTTCAGTTTAAGCACCCCACTGTAGAGATATCTGAAAATTTAAGAAAAAATCAGATCTCTGTCCATAAAGAATTCTAAGAACATAGAACACATTGTGTTAGAAAGCTATTATCAGAATCCCATCATGATATGAGTTTGTGAAAGACTCATGATTTTAAAAATGATGTTTGCTGCTAATTAGTACACCAGCTGCTCTGATCTCCAAGTGGGACTTAAGATGCTGCTCCAGGATGGCATATTTAAGCTGCCTGACTGTACCACATTATCATAAACACCCCAATCCACTGAAAGATGAGACTTTCTAGGACACAAACATCACCTTAACTGTAGGGTAATTTGCCAATGTCAAGTGTATGGGTTTGTTTTACAAATGATAACTTTAGTGGGAATGTGAAAGAAGGCTGAGAAGGGAAGACAAATTCTAGTTAGTGTGGATGGCGCTGACTAAGTCTGTGGGCCCAACTTTTTATGCACAACTGGGCTCCTCCCAGGTGAGGAGGATCTACCTAAGTTGCTAGCATCTGCAGCTCTCACATAGCAGTTCCAACCTGCTCTTCCCATTCCTGTCCTTATGATGGCGTGTCCTGTCAGGCACGTACCCAGTTCTTCACAAATCTGCTGGTACAGACCTGTGCTGCACTAGGCAGTTAGAATCCATAGTGACACTTTAAATGCCTACTGCATTCCAAGTCACAGTCACTGCCTGCTGTGACATGTTTCCCTGACACATGCCCTAGTGATTCCTGGTCCCTGGTAAATAGACAGTAGAGAGGTGACATCCTGGCTAAAGCGCTAGCCTTCAGTACAAACTGTGGATGCTGAGGCATCTAGCCCTGTGGACTGGAAACCTACAGTCTCTCAGTCTCTCTAGTGTGTAGACAACCTTGTTAGACTACCCAGAACTTCCTGTATAAGCCAATCTAGAGAATCGCTTTATTTTGTTTGGTTGTTTTTATTTTTATTTTTTATTTTATTTTATTTTATTTTATTTTCACTTTTTGAGACAGAGTTTCTCTGTGCAGCTCTAGCTGCCTCTACCTCCCAAGTACTGGTATTAAAGCATATACCACCACCACCTGTGTAATATACCTTTTGTAATATGTAAATATTCTATTGGTTATGTTATGTTCCTTTATAGAACCTGCCTAATTCCATCATGAGACTTACTTCAGTTCTGTGTATGTTAGCCATACAGGTGGATATCAGCTGGGGTTGGGCTCAGGCCAAACAAGTCAGCTGGAGGCTGTGGCTGTGACATACAGTGATTGCATGTCAACATACAAACATACAGTTGCTATGTTAAAATGGCTCATGCACTCACGCATCCCAAAGCTCTTAACTGCTGAGACCAGGCCATGAGGCTGCAACCACAGAGCAAGGAAAGTGGAATGAAGAAAAGACTAAACAAGACTGTGGCAGATGAAGGTGGCTATTTCAGAGAGGAATGACAAAATCCTGAAACTCAGGCAGAACAGGAGTCAAGGCACAGTGACAGGTTTGTGGCAAGTGACCTTGACTTTACCCCTCTCCGCTATGCCAGCAAATCTGAACCCAAAGACTAGATTCCAGTGTTGGTAGAAACACAGAAAGGTTTAAGAAAAGTTTGATTGCAGTCAGAGAAGATGGGGGCACTTCCGAACAGCTCAAGCCCACCACAATGCTTCACTTTCTCTCAACATTTATTTAAAAGTCCACAAGAGCCAAGACCTGGTACTCTTTGAGCACTATGGTACCACTGCAGCCTACAATATTGCCTGACACCTAGGAGGCCCACAGTGGGTGCTTGTTGAATGGCTAACTGAATGGCCGGCACCTGGACCAGGAGAGGAGGAAGAATGGGGAGCTACCAGAGCTTGCAGGACTGAGAGAGTGCCTCCTACTCCCACTGAGAGCCTGTGGCATGTGCATGGCATGGCCAGGCATCTCAAGCTCCCACGTGTCCCAATGAGAAGTCACCATCGTATCTCGGAGGAGGGGCAGGAATTGTGACCCCCATGTGGAAGATGAGGCTTGAAGGATCGTGAGCACATGCGACATAAGCATTTCACAAAGAAGGTTAATGTCACCAAACCACAGAAGTAAGTTCACAGTACTGAAGGTCAAAAGGAGCCACCCCAGGCATCCAGGATGGCTTCCCTTCCCATGGGTGGAAGCATGCCTCAGCCTCCTCCCATACTCAGCTGCCATCTTGGCAAGAGGAGATGGAGAACAGAACTCTCAAACTGGAAAATGAACGTTTAGGTCCTCAGAGACAGATAAAATCAACAGTGGCTACATCTACCTGCTGCTGCCACCAGCAGGAATAGTGGCTGCATACCTAACTTCTACCCAAATCCTTATAAAATAAAAGTCAGAGTTGCTAATGTGCTTGCTACACAAGGGTGAGGACCTGGGTTCTCATCCCAGCACCCACATCGAAAGCTGAGCCTGACATCCTGGTTAAGTACGTACCTGCAATCCTAACACTAATGCCTACCACCTACCAGTTTTAAACTCAACAAAATCCTCTCTATAATAATCCTATTGATTTTCTGTC
The DNA here is from genome assembly GCF_008632895.1 of Mastomys coucha. Taxonomy (NCBI): domain Eukaryota; kingdom Metazoa; phylum Chordata; class Mammalia; order Rodentia; family Muridae; genus Mastomys; species Mastomys coucha. The sequence continues at coordinate 1,070,325 of NW_022196915.1, read as the reverse complement.
TCAGATTTAAACTAATATCCACAGGGTAATGACTGTGGGCTCAATGCACTGTGAGCAGTGCCAGAACCCCAAACATTATAAGACTGTCACAGTCTCCAGGGCACCCACATGCCTCTCATCATTAGGCATTTGAGTAAAGTCTGTACCTTATTCTATTCTAGTTATTTCTCACTCTTAAAAGCTCTCTGCATCAGTTCTCATTTGGAATTTCACAGTAGGTAACAACTGCAGGCCCAGTAGGAAGGTAGTTAATGAAGCTTCCTTGGCTCTTCTGAAATATATATTTATACTCATCTTTAGCAGCTTATCATGAAAACTTCCATAATTAAGAATAAGTAAAGTATGGGAATAAATAGTACATACCCTAAGAGATGGAGGTCTGTGTAATGTTTTCTGACAGTTATGAGCGAACCCACTAATCTGCAGTGTTCAGCCAATTCACCACAGACCTCTTTCCAGGTGTGAGGATTACAGTGTGCCACTAATTACTCTTCCCTTAGGCACTAGTTCCTAATGAGCTGTGTGGCTGCGTTATTGATATTAGCTGCTCTGGGACAGCCTTCCTCATACTTGGAACAATACTAATATTGCTTAAGGAAAGTAGAGACAGTGTTAGACACAGTTGGAATAATGGAGAAAGCAAGAGTTCACATGCACCTCAAGGCACAATGGGGCTACTTGGGGGAGGTCAGCAGATATCAGGGGGAACAGAGTAGAGACAAGAGAGGGAAGAGAGTCAACTAAAAAAATAGTTTACAAGTGCCACAATGAAATTCAACTCTGCATATGCTAATTGAACATTTTAATTAGAATAAAAACAACAATGAAGTAAAAGAAAAGTAGTAATAATAACAATGGGTGCCCACTGAAGGTAATACAGACTAGCTTCTTATTAAGATGCGCTGACATGTTATTTTTGGTTCTCCCACAAAGCTGTGTTTTCCCCTTAGCATTTGATTGATTTTGAAAGGGAAAGATTATTAGTGTGCTTAACATAGTACAAGGAAAGAAGTGTTTTATGTTTCTTTAAGGCGGTCACAGAAGATGGGTTTGAAGTCAAGCATCTCTCAATGGCCCATAAAGACTGAACACCCTATGAAGCATCTTGTGCCAGATCAGGGAACCAGTGGCTGTGTTTATCCATATGACTGACATGCATTGATTTACTGCAGAGCTGCCACGTGGACAAGTCAGCAACAGGTTAAAACTACCCTTCTAATGTAGGCATTACACATTTGATATAACCAATGCCATTTCAAATCATACGCCACTTAGTCAGGACATGAGCCATAAGAACTATAAACAAGGCATGCCGGTTTTTCTTTCTTTTTAAATTGCTAATGTATGTTTGGCATTGGTTTTGGGTGTGTACACATGTACATGCATATGCATGTATGTTAATGCTAGAGAACAACTTTAGGTCATTCCTTTATTTTTTTTAATCTATTACTTTGTGTGTGTGTGTGTGTGTGTGTGTGTGTGTGTGTGTGTGTGTGTGTGTATGTGTGTCCACATGTGCATGGCATGTATGAGTGTGGAGGTCAGAGGAAAATTTAGAGGAGTCACATCTTTCCTCCTACCCCCTCTCCCTAGGATCAAACTCCACTCACTCTGCTTAGTGTCATGAATCATTAACCTCCTAACTCTCAGCAGCCCCTTCTTAGTTTTGAGGTAGGGTCTCCTACAGGACTGGAGTTCAGCAGGCAGGAGTGGAGTGGCTGGGACAGGATCCTTCCGGTCACCATTTGCACTTGCAGCTTGGGCTGGTCCACAGTCCTCTGTACACAAGTTCCTCCAGATGAGAGTTGGTCTCCCAAGAGTGCTGACACAGGCTTACAGGCCCACAGGAGGGACAAGCTCCAACCAGAGACAGCAAGACCATCTAACACCAGAGATAACCAGATGAGGAAAGGCAAGTGCAAGAACCTTACATACCGAAACCAAGGCTACTCGGCATCATCAGAACTCAGTTCTTCCAGCACAGCAAGTCCTGGATACCCCAACACACCAGAAAAACAAGATTTGGATTTAAAATCACATCTCATGAAGATAATAGAGGATTTTAAGAAGGACATAAATAACTCCCCTGAAGAAATAGAAGAGAACATAGGTAAACAGCTAGAAGCCCTTAAATAAGAAACACAAAAATCCCTAAAGAATTACAGGAAAACACAGCCAAACAGGTGAAGGAATTGAACAAAACCATACAGGATCTAAAAATGGAAGTGGAAACAATAAAGAAATCACAAAGGGAGACAACTCTGGAGATAGAAAACCTAGGAAAGAAATCAGGAGTCATAGATGCAAGCATCACCAACAGAATACAAGAGATAGAAGAGAGAATCTCAGGTGTAGAAAACACCATAGAAAACATCAACACAACAGTCAAAGGAAATGTAAAATGCAAAAAGATCCTAACTTAAAACATCCAAGATATCCAGGACACAATGAGAAGACCAAACCAAAGGATAATAGGTATAGAAGAGAGTGCAGATTCCCAACTTAAAGGGCCAGTAAATATCTTCAACAAAATTATAGTAGAAAACTTCCCTAAACTAAAGAAAGAGATGCCCATGAACATACAAGAAGCCTACAGAACACCAAATAGATTGGACCAGAAAAGAAATTCTTCCTGTCACATAATAATCAAAACACCAAATGCACAAAACAAAGAAAGAATACTAAAATCAGTGAGGGGAAAAAGGGTAAGTAACATATAAAGGCAGACCTATCAGAATTACACCAGACTTCTTGCCAGAGACTATGAAAGATAGAAGATCCTGGGCAGATGTCATACAGACACTAAGAGAACACAAATGCCATCTAGGTTATTATACCCAGCAAAACTCTCAATTACCATAGATGAGAAACCTAGATATTCCATGATAAGAACAAATTTGCACAATATCTTTCCACAAACCTAACCCTTCAAAGGATAATAAATGGAAAATGAGAACACAAGGAGGGAAACTACACCATAGAAAAAGCAAGAAATAAAGTTTTTAACAAACCAAAAAGAAGATAGCCACATTGTTGTCTCCCGGTGGGTGCTCCAGGACTAGGACGAACAATTATCTGTGGGAGCAAACAGTTAGTAAGGAAAGACACAGACACCAGGTAGAAGTGATAAGACAGAGCTTTACTGTAATTCACTCAGTATTTATAGTTAGGCTTGGGAATCAGACCCAGAGGAATTCGACACTTGCCCATATAACATAAACAGGAGAAAATCCATTAACACCAGACCAGAAGGAGATCTTGAAAGGAAGATCTGGTAAACCTTTAACATAAGTATGAGACTTGCTAAGTCTATGATCTAAGGAGCAGCAGTCAGGACTCCTCCACACAGCAGGTGCTCAACTCCAGCTTGCAGCCAACTGCTCCACACAGCAGGTGCTCAACTCCAGCTTGCAGCCTGTCGGGGCTGCTTACAGAACCAAGTCACTCCCAAGCAACAAGGTTGGGGGAAGGAGTCCACACCACATAAACAAAATTCCACCTCTAACAACAAAAATAACAGGGAGCAACAATCCATCTTCCTTAATATTTCTTAATATCAATGGACTCAATTCCCCAATAAAAAGACATAGACTAACAGTGTCAATATGTAAACAGGACCCAGCATTTTGCTGCATAAAGGAAATCCAGCTCAGTGACAAAGATAGACACTACCTCAGAGTAAAAGACTGGAAAATAATTTTCCAAGCAAATGGTCCCAAGAAACAAGCTGGAGTACCCATTCTAATATCAAATAAAATTGACTTGCAACCAAAAGTTATCAAAAGAGATAAAGAAGGACACTTAATACTTATCAAAGTAAAAATCTACCAAGAAGTCTCAATTCTAAACATCTATGCTCCTAATGCAAGGGCACCCACATCCATAAAAGAAACTTTACTAAAGCACAAAGCACACATTGCACCTCACACAATAATAGTGGGAGATTTCAACACCCCACTCTCTGCAATGGACAGATCATGGAAACAATCTAAATGGAGACACAGTGAAACTCAAAGAAGTTATGAACCAAGCAGATTTAATAGATTTCTATAGAACATTTTATCCTAAAGCAAAAAAATATACCTTCTCAGCACCACACAATACTTTCTTCAAAACTGATCATATAATTGGTCACAAAATAGGCCTCAACAGATACAAGAAGATTGAAATAATCCCATGCATCCTATCCGATCATCACAGACTATGGCTTGCCACACCACCTCGAGTAGGATCTGTGTGACAAGTTCCACAGACTGAGGCTATTGACCTCAAAAGGGGGAGGCTTCCTGGAAGATTTATAAAAAAAGATTTATTAAAAAAAATCAGGCATTAGATGTTAAATAATAATTGATCATTTGGGGCTGGAGAGTTAGCTCAGTGGTTAAGAACACTGACCATAAAGATTTATTAACCAGCTCTTGGAAATATGCCACTAGCCTTGGACTACTGCCCCACTGAATACATCCTTTTAGAATTGTTATATTTGGTGATTTATATTAATAATAATGTTACCTGTTCTGTTTGTGATTCACTGAATACATAGTTTTAGAGTTGTAATGCTTGGATGATTTTTGTGCTTTACTGTGTCAAATGATTTTTGTTGGTATTTGTCATTGTTTCACTGGATATAGTTTTTAAGAGTTGTAATGTTTGATTTTTTTTTTAATGTATAAAATCCCCTGCTTGAAAGCTACAAAATACACTCAGATTCAAACTGCCTCTGTGTTTGTTTCTTGTTACTGCAGAGTCCTTACCCACCTAGATTCAAGGACCCTCATTCCAGGGACCCCCATACCAAATTGGGGTGGTACTTGGCAAAGGCTAGTCTTCAATAACAATATAAACAATAGAGAGACCACATACACGTGGAAGGTGAACAATATTCTACTCAATGATAACTTGGTCAAGGAAGAAATAGAGAAAAAAATTAAAGACTTTTTAGAGTTTAATGAAAATGGAGCCACAACATACACAAATTTATGGAACACAATGAAAGCAGTACTAAGAGGAAAACTCATAGCTCTAGGTCCCTCCAAAATGAAACTAGAGAGAGCATACACTACCAGCTTGACAGAACATCTGGAAGCTCTAGAACAAAAAGAAGCAAATAACACCCAATAGGAGTAAACTACAGGAAATAATCAAACTCATGGCTGAGTCATCACCAAGTAGAAACAAAAAGAACTATGCAAAGAATCAACCAAACCAGAATCTGGTCCTTTGAGAAAATCAACAAGAAAGGTAAACACTTAGCGAGACTAACCAGAGGGCACAGAGACAGTATCCAAATTAACAAAAACAGAAATGAAAAGGGAGATATAGTAACAGAAACCAAGGAAATCCAAAAAAATGATCAGATACTACTACACATGCCTATACTCAACAAAACTGGAAAGTCTGGATGAAATGGATAATTTTCTAAACAGATACCAGGTATCAAAGTTAAATCAGGATCAGACAAACTATCTAAACAGTCTGATAACTGCTAAAGCAATAGAAACAGTGATTAAAAGTCCAACCAAAAAGAAGCCCAGGACCAGATGGGTTTAGTGCAGAATTCCATCACATCTTAAAATAAGACCTAATACCAATACTCTTCAAACTGTTCTACAAAACAGAAACAGAAGGAACACTACCCAATTTGTTCTATGAAGCCACAATTATCCTTATATCTAAACCACACAAAGACCCAACAAACAAAGAGAACTTCAGACCAATTTCCCTTATGAGTATGGATGCAAAAGTACTCAATAAAATTCTTGCCAACCGAATCCAAGAACACATCAAAATGATCATCCATCATGACCAAATAGGCTTCATCCCAGGGATGCTGGGGTGGTTCAATATACAGAAATTCATCAACGTTATCCGCTACATAAACAAATTCAAAGGAAAAAAAACACATGATCATTTAATTAAATGCTGATAAAGCATTTGACAAAATTCAACTGCCCTTCATGGCAAAAGTCTTGGAAAGATCAGAAATTTGAGGCCCATGCCTAAACATAGTAAAAGTAAATACAGCAAACCAGTAGCCAACATCAAACTAAATAGAGAGAAACTTGAAACAATCACACTAAAATCAGGGACTAGGCAAGGCTGCCCACTCTCTCCCTACCTACTCAATATAGTACTCAAAGTTCTAACCAGAACAATTAGACAACAAAAGGAGGTCAAAGTGATAAAAAAAAAAAAAATGGTAAGGAAATCATCAAAATATAATGATTTGCAGATACATGATAGTATACTTAAGTGCCCCAAAATTTCAACCAGAGAACTACTACAGCTGATAAACTACTTCAGCAAAGTGGCTGGATATAAAATTAACTCAAATAAATCAATAGCCTTCCTATATTCAAAGAATAAATAGGCTGAGAAAGAAATTAGGGAAACTCCACCCTTCACAATAGTCACAAATAATATAAAATACCTTCCTGTGACTCTAACCAAGCAATAGAAAGATCTGTTTAACAAGAACATCAAGTCTCTGAAGAAAGTAATCAAAGAAGATCTCAAAAGATAGAAATATCTCACATGTTCTTTCATGGATTAGCAGGATTAATATAGTAAAAATGGCCATCTTACTGAAGCAATCTACAGATTCAGTGCAATCCCCATCAAAATTCCAGCACAATTCTTCACAGACTTAGAAAGAGCAATTTGCAAATTCATCTGGAATAACAAAAAAAAAAAAAAAACAGGAAAGCAAACACTATTCTCAATAATAAAAGATCTTCTGGGGGAATCACCAACCCTGACCTCAAGCTGTACTACAGAGCAATTGTCATAAAAACTGCATGGTATTGGTACAGTGACAGGCAGGTAGATCAATGGAATAGAATTGAAGACCCAGAAATGAACCTACACACCTACAGTCACTCAATCTTTGACAAAGGAGCTAAAAGGATCCAGTGGAAAAAAGATAGCATTTTCAACAAATGGTGCTGTCTCAACTGACAGTTAGCATGTAGAAGAATGCAAATTGATCCATTCCTCTCTCCTTATAAAAAGTTAAAGTCCAAGTGGACCAAGGACCTCCACATAAAACCAGATACACTGAAACTAACAGAAAAGAAAGTGGAGAAGAGCCTCATGCACATAGCACAGGGGAAAATTTCCTGAACAGAACACCAATAGCTATGCTTCAAGACCAAGAATTGACAAATGGAACCTCATAAAATTACAAAGCTTCTGTAAGGCAAAGGACACTGTCAATAGGACAAAATGGCAACCAACAAATTGGGAAAAGATCTTTACCAATCCGATAGAGCGCTAATATCCAAAATATACAAAGAACTCAAGAAGTTAGACTCCAGAGAACCAAACAACCCTATTAAAAAATGGGGTACAGAGCTGAACAAAGAATTCTCAATTGAGGAACACCAAATGGCTGAGAAGCACCTAAAGAAGTGTTCAACATCCTTAGTCATCAGGGAAATGCAAATCAAAACAACCCTGAGATTTCACCTCACACCAGTCAGAATGGCTAGGATAAAAACCTCAGGTGATAGCAGATGCTGGAAAGGTTGTGGAGAAAGAGGAACATTACTTCATTGCTGGTGGGATTACAAACTGGTACAACCACTCTGGAAATCAGTTTGGCGGTTCCTCCAGAAATTGGACATAGTTCTACCAGAGGACCCAGCTATACCACTCCTGGGTATATACCCAAAAAGATACTGCAACATGTAATAAGGATACATGCTCCACCATGTTCATAGGAGCCTCATTTATAATAGCCAGAACCTGGAAACAACCCAGATGTCCCTCAACAGAGGAGTGGATACAGA